>NC_057865.1:239179531-239462031 GCF_019393635.1 Dromiciops gliroides | reverse complement strand
AAGAAGTCAATAATGATGAAGGTAATTTATTAAAAATTAAATGAGACTTGATAAAATCTCAGATTGCTAAAAATATCAATTTCATGTATCCAGCCCACAGATCAGTTTTTGGGTCTAGAATAAGACTTTAATTGCCTATATGTTTACTTTCATATTTCCCCCTCAGAAACTCCTTTGACCCTCCTAGTAGAAGAGCAAATACATTTTCCCCTGTGTAATTTTCACTCTACCAGATTGTTGTTTCTTTTCTTTTTTTTTTTTTTTTTACGAGATTGTGGTTTCTTAGCCCCAGTAGGGAGAGCTCTGAAAACTTGATATGAATATTTGGAGAAAGTGTAAATGATTCTATTAACAAAATATGCTTCAATTTCTCAATTATCAAATTTAATTATTAAAAATTTTAATATAATATTTAAAATATTATTTACTTAATATTCACATATTTAAGGGTTTAATTCCCCCCTTCCTCCTACACACATTAGTAGCCCTCTTTTTGAAGATTTTACAAATGGTGATAGAATCATTATATACTTAAAAATGCTAAGATTCCTTAATGCACATTTTTCTGGTTTTTTTAGAGGTAGATTTTTCTTTTTTGGCCATTAAGCATTCAGCCAAATTTTCCTGACTAGTTACTCTGAGAAAGAAAATTGAGTATTTAATTGAAATTTGTTATTGTTGTTATTCAGTTGTTTCAGTTATGTCCAATTCTCTATGACCCTTTTGGGTTTTCTTGGAAAAGACCTCTTCCAGCTCATTTTACAGATGAGGAAACTGAGGCAAACAGGGTTAAGTGACCTGCCCAGGGTCTCATAGCTAGTAAGTGTCTGAGGCCAGGTTTGAACTCATTAAGGTGAGTCTTCCTTACTTTAGGCCTGATGCTCTAATCCACTGAACCACCTCGCTGCCCTACTTAATTGAATTAATTAAGCCCCTAAAGTTAGAAGCACAATTTCTTTTTTTCTAAATTGTCTCAAAGATATGCCATAATACTCATAATAGGGAACATATTCATTTACGTTCTGCTTTTAAGAGGAAAGCTGCCTTTTTAAAGAAACTGCAATGATGAGTGAGCAGTGTTAATGGACCAGGGCAGGGGGCTGGAGCTCTGGTCCCACATTTCCTGTTCCAGCTCACTTCACGTTTCTGGGACGCTTTCTCTCATCTGTAAAGCGAAGGGTCTGGCCTATGAAGTCACCTTGGAGCTTCTGGCTTTCCTCTTCTGATGCTGTTATGTTATAGGACGTGGTATTTATGGCTGTTTCCTTTTTGTTGAGTTGTCACAAACACCCTGACTTGTAATTGTGGATTTTCCATTGTAGATGATGACAGATTGTCCCAGATCTCTGCTCGGTCTGCAGCCTCTAGTCTGATGGCTTCTCAAACTTTGGCACGTGCTCAAAAAAGGAAGGAGAGTTTTTGGGGCAAAAAATAGTGCTTTTTCTGGCAAGCTCTTTCCATTTGGGGGGCTCTTGCTGGGATTATTTTTTTTCATTCCGTATGGAGTTGAGGTTTTTAAAGTATTTGGGATTTCTGTATTTTGTGGGGAAGGGAAGGTTGGCTTTGTCTAGGGATATGAGTAATTGTATTCTAATAGCCATTTCAGTTCAGTCATTTTAGTTTTTTTTCTTTATGTAGACAAAGTGAATTTCAATTTAAAATTAATTGCCATTTTAGACTTATCTCAAAAGGTACTAATGGATTTACCTAGCCCTTCATATGTTCTGCACTTAACTATTTGTCATCAAGCATAGTTGGTAGAATTGAGAATTACATGGCTGTTACCAAGAGTATTCTGAAAAGTTAAACTGTGTAAAACCTAAGAACTAAGTTTGAAATGTGTGTTTTTGTAGAATTGGTTACCCATATTTATAAACTAAAGATGACATAAATTGAATTTGTGCTCACAAGCTTCACTTCTAGTTTTTAAAAATTTTTTATTCCTTCAGAATATAGTTACTCTGTTAGTATGATTAAAATAATTGTACTTAGGTTGGAAATACAAACTGTATATATATTTTTTATCTTATATAAGAAAGTTTGCTTAAAATATGTATATTTTTGGCCTCTGTGTTTTCCATTTGTATAAGAACTTTGTCTTACATTTTAATAATGTTTGAAGGTGGAAAAGTTATTTGTACAATGAAGCATTGAAACTTTGTAGACATTTTCAAATAAAAAAAGATCAAGTGTGTTTGGTTTCTCCAGGAAGTTATTTCATGGAACAGTGGTAATCTTTTTACGGGGTTTTTCCTCCAAGAGCAAGGTGACGAACATTTTCTATACTTCCTTTAAAGCCTTTGTTACAATACAATAGAAGATGAGTCCACATCTTTCACCTTTTTATGGGAGGGTGTGTGTGTGTGTAGTGGGGGGGGGGGAATTAAGAATGTTAAAGAAACCTTAGATAGAGCCAGTATTTTTGATCTCTTTACTCATAGGGCATGCACAA
The DNA here is from genome assembly GCF_019393635.1 of Dromiciops gliroides. Classification (NCBI taxonomy): domain Eukaryota; kingdom Metazoa; phylum Chordata; class Mammalia; order Microbiotheria; family Microbiotheriidae; genus Dromiciops; species Dromiciops gliroides. The sequence continues at coordinate 239,459,579 of NC_057865.1, read as the reverse complement.
GCCAACAGGTATTTATTAAGCACTCATCCATTAAGCTAGACACTGCACTAAGTACTGAGGACACACACACACACACGCACACACAATAAAACACAGTCTCTGCCCTCGAGGAGGGCCCTACATTCTAGTGGGAGAGACAACATGAAAACAACTAGGTCCAAACAAGGTAAAAGCAGCCTAAATGGAAGGCCGTCTCAGGGGAAGCCAAGGGAGACAGGAAGGAGTTTGTGAAGGAGAGGCTGCTGGCCAAGGCACGTCCTGGGAAAGGCAGGGGCTCAGGAGATGGAACTGCAAGAAGACTAGTGGATCCTGGAGTCAGTGGAAAGGAGTCGCGTGCAGGGAGACCGGGGAGGGAGGCAGGAGTAAGCTGTGAAGGACTTGAAAAGCCACCCAGGATTTTGTATTGGATCTCAAGGTGATGGGGAGCCGCTGGAGTTGCCAAAAAGCGGGTATGACCTGGTCAGATCCATGTTTTAGGAAGATCTCTTTGGCAGCTGAGTGGGGAAAAGACTGGGGTTTGGACAACTGAGGCAGGGAGACCAACCGGCAGGCTTCTGCAACAGTTAGGCAATTCAATGCAATAAACATTAATTATGCACTGATTATGCACCAAGCAATTAGGTAATAATCCAATGGATAGAGGTGGTGGTGGTGGGGGCTGGACTCAGGAAGACCTGTGTTCAAATCTGACCTCATTCACTGGCTGTGTGACCCTGGGCAAGTCACTTAACCCTGTTTGCCTCAGTTTCCCATCTCATCTATAAAATGAGCTGGAGAAGGAAATGGCAAACCACTCCAGTATCTTTGCCAAGAAAATCTCACATGGGTTCATGAAGATGGACAGGATTGCAAATGACTAAACAACATATGCCAGGCACTGCGCTAAGCATTGGGGACACGTAAGAAAAACAAAGATAACCTCTGCCCTCGAGAGCTTACAATCTAGACCCAAAAGGAAGCTAGAAAGGCATGTGTATTTTCAGCAGGGGATACCTGTCACCGGGGCACCAAGTCCTGTGGAGTCCAAACCAAGCAGAGCTGCCGATGGGGAGTTGACAGCTGGAAAGTCCAGATCCCGGCCTTCTATCACGGAAAGCATTGGGAGGGGGTGAGTGCTTCACAGGCAGAGAGAGGAGGGAGCCTGAGGGAGCTGGGACAGCATTGCCTATCCCAAGGGGAGTCAATCCGCACAGTGAAGAGATTGGGTGGGTCATCATATCCCAGGAATCCAAATCTGGCAGAGCTGCAGATGGAAAGTGGACAGTTAGCCATCGAGCAAAGAGAGCCTGTACCGATGTGGGCAGCTGTGAAAAGGGAGAGGGGGACATAGATGGGAGATGTGATGATAGAAACAACCAGACCTGGCAACAGATGGGATGTATGGGATGAGCAGTCGAGAGCTGGGGTGACTGGGAGGATGGCGAGGCCCTAGACAGTAATAGGGAAAGTCAGAAGAGAGGAGGGGTAGAAGGTGGGGGTGGGAGGGGAACATAACCCATCCTTATGGTATTCATGGTTTTTGTTTTCTAGTGAAACTCCAGATATCCCTAGTTGATCATTTTCATTAAAATTGTACAGAAGTTAACACCAGGTATTGATGGCGCAATATGCATTTTAAAAGCCTTTCCCACAAAACACTAGCACCTGTTAATGAGTAGAGGAAGCCCCAAGTCTTTTTTTTTCTTTTCTTTTTTTCAGGGCAATTAGGGTTAAGTGACTTGCCCAGGGTCACACAGCTAGCTAGTAAGTGTCAAGTGTCTGAGGCCGGATTTGAATTCAGGTCCTCCTGAATCCAGGGCCGGTGCTTTGTCCACTGTGCCACCTAGCTGCCCCAAATCCCCAAAGTCTTAGCATTGTTCTCGGATGCTTAGTTTTGTCAGGTGAGCTGTTCAAAATTACAATCCCTTCCACCCCAAATATCATTAACGTGAGCCGAGATCCACCATCTACTTAAGTCTCAAGTTCTTGTTAATAAGAATTATTTTTCCCCTTTAAAACCATATTTGATACTGAAAATACAGATAGAAAGGAACTATTTTGATGACATTTAAGATGTAAAGCTCAAGAACCAACTCTTGTCTCCTATACTGGTGACTTGAGATATCTTAGATCTATCTTATAATGACCTACATTTATCACTAATTCAAAGACATTTTTGGGTGGAGGTGCTGAAATGATTTTTCTGTTTCCGGTGTGTGGTGAGACAAGCGGCTGGCTTGCTTCTGACTATTGCGGTGACTCAGCAACTCTACTGTGTGGAATTAATTACCTATTATATTCAAAGCATGTTTAGGTAACCATGGCTCTATCACACAAGTCAGGAAATCCAGAGGTAAAATACCTACGGCAATTAGTCTGACATGTGACAAAGGAAAGTTAAACCAAGTTTCCCTCTGAATATAAGCACACTATCAAAGACTTGGTAAGGTGCATGATTTTTGTTTGTTCCAAGAATGAAATAAAACTTCTTACACTAAAGGCTATGCAGCTTGGTGGTGCAGTGGCTAGAACCCCAGGCCTGGAGTTAGCAAGACTGGAATTCAAATTTGCTTTTATGCACTTCCTATTTATATGACCCTGGGCAAGTCACTCAATTTCTGCTCGCCTCAGTTTCCTCAACTGTAAAATGGGAATAATAGTAGTACCTGCCTCCCAGAGACTTAGTGAGGATAAAATGAGAATAAAAATGGCAAAGTCCTTAGCACAATGCCCAACACACAGTAACTACTATATAAATGTTAGTCGCTATTATTCCAGTGCCTGCGGGGGGCTCATGGACATGCCCTTGGTGTCTCAAAAGACATGCTGGTTTGGTCCACGCTCTGTCAGGTCTCACCAGCCGAAAAAGGCTTTCCACGGGCACATCTGCCTCATTGTCTCTGAGCCCTAGCCTAGCTAAATCCAGAGATACACATGATCCTTCCTGGAAGATTAGAGGGAGTTTCTACAATGCTAAAAATGCTGAAGAAATAGTAAATTAAAATTGGAGTTGGGATAGAACATGATTAAAGAAATGAAGATGGTGCAAATGTATAGGCCATGAGCCTGTACATGTGAGTTGTAATGAGTGCGAGCTCTGAGCGCATCATCAAGGAGGGACAAGCTCGTGATGAGTAATTTAGTTTATATATCCCAACTGAAACATGAAATCAGGTCAAAAGAGCTGAGTTTCTGCAGAAACCACAAGACAATTCAGCATAGAGGCAACATGATGATATCGACGCTTTGTTTCTAGAAATAGCAAATAGAATTCTAGGCTTGTGGAATTCTACAATGGAAGCACCTCCAGTATCTTCACTAACAAGAGAGGCGGCATTGGGCACTGGCCTGTTACATCCTGTTCTTTGTGGGCAAAACAAAAAGTCTGAGCAGTGATTCTGGGGCACTTCTTACCTCTGATAAGAAGGTGGCAGGTTCTGTCAGCACACCCAGTTAAAATGTAGTTACTAGAACATACACATACATTCCCCCCTGTAAGGAGTGACTCTCATTGCCATTCAAGAAGATGCATTTTAAAAATCATACAATTTCAGGTGTGATTTAGAGTTAATGGCCCTGGAATCCTAGACCTGCTACTTCCTACTGGTGTGACTTTAGACATCATAACTTATTTATTTTTGGGGGGGAGGGGGGCTGGGCAATGAGGGTTAAGTGACTTGCCCAGGGTCACACAGCTAGTAAGTTAAGTGTCAAGTGTCTGAGGCCGGATTTGAACTCAGGTCCTCCTGAATCAAGGGCCAATGCTTTATCCACGGCGCCACCTAGCTGCCCCCTGACATCATAATTTCTTGAGGCCCCAGTTTCCCCATCTGTAAAAGGGTAAGGAGAAGGAGCTTGGATTATATGATCTACTTATGAATGGTGTAGACTTTGAAGCAGCCCATTCCATTCATTAATTTCTCCATTTATTAGTTCTTCCTTAGGTGGAACCCAAATCTATATCCCTATAGTTTCCATCTATGAATCTCTAGTTTTGTGTTCTAAAACTACATTCACATATATATGTATGGGCATATCTTTGTGGATATACACTACACATATATATATACTTGCCCATGATAGATGTATACATTATAATATATAATTCACAATATATACATATACAAGTGCACATTTGTATCACACACATGTATACATGCACATGTGTATATAAATAAGCACATTATAAATATACATGTATAAATATAATATATACATGTGTATATATACATACACACATGTATATGTCTCTTACATGAGATAGACCTTCAAATCTTTTAAGACACCAATGAGTTTCTTTAACAATTCCCCCCACTTTCATAACTTTGAGACTTTTATCATCCTGGGCCCACTACCTCTGGACACATTTCAGTTTGTCAAACTTAAATATATATATATATATATATATATATATCCATATCTCTATCTATCTCTATCTCTATTTCTATCTCTATCTATGTTAAAAAACATTCTGTTTGTATCTTAGGAGAGGAAAAAAAAAACCTCTTTACAAAAACAAGTTATAAAATCCATTAGAAGTCTATTACAATTTCATGAAGAATCTCATTCGTCATGAAAAGAGGAGGAAGTAAGAGAAGCTATGTAATCTCCGTTGGTCTAGTTCCTTATTTGTAAAATGAAGGGGTTGGGCTAGAGGACCTCTCTGATCCCTTTCAGATTGAAATCTTGTGATCTTATAATACATTAGGTGGTTACCAGGAAAAAAAAAAAACCAACCTTTTTCTAATTGGAAGAGAAGAAGCATGTTGTATTGGAATGCATGCTGCCTTTGCTTTTAATAAGTTTTGTCTCTTTTTTGGTAACCAAGAGACATGGAACTGAGGATGAGTAAAAAAGAAAAAGATTTTGCTCCTTGCAAAGAGATTCAGGGGATGCTGAAATAGCTGCTAAGTTAATTGGATGTGCCCCAGAAGCACTTAGTGCCCTCTCTCTGTTAAGTGGCAAAAGGAGTAATTGAAAGAGCTTGGTAAGCTGCCTGTCAGAATATGTTGACACCAACAGCACTGAGATGATGAGGAGCTGTATAAAACAGGTTATCGATACCAGAATCGTAAATGAGAAAGACCTTAACTGTTCTTCTTAAAGCACAATAAGGACAACCACGGTTGGAATTTTAATGTGAGAAAGTTACCATATCATACGTAGGTAAAAATGCCAAGGAGAGGACTTTATGGAAATAGCCAGGAGATGAATGAGTCGGGGAGGAGGGGGGGGTGACCTCCTTAGATCTACTCTTTAGAGAAGTTAACTTTGACAGCTCAGAGGAAGATGGATTGGAGAGAGAAGAGACTTGAGGTAGGAGACCAGTTAGACAGTGATTGTAAATAGTCTAAGTGAGAGGTGATAAGGTTCTAAGCCAAGGTGGTGACTAGAGATAGGGAGATGTAGCCCAGAGCTTGGAAGGTAGAAAGAACAATATTTGACAATGGATTGGATTTGTAAGGAGTGACAGATGACACTGAGGTTGTGGGTCTGGGTGACTTAGTGGTACACCACACAATGTCAAATTCAAATGGAAACAAATTGTACCTGAAGATTCCTTTGGGTCACAGGCTGATTTTGAAAATCATATATTGACATTATGTTTTATTTTTAATTAATTCATTTTGTTAGATATTTCCCAATTATATTTACACTCTGGAGTGTTATGGGCAGTGATCAAATCTGGGTGTTTGATAGCTCTGTCCTAGATAGTAATAGGGAGGTTGGGAAGAGAAGGTTTGGAGAGCTCTGTTTTGGACATGGTAATTGAATTTTTAACTCTCTTTAGTACTATAAAATGCTGATTGTCCTTCAAAGAAAAAAATACATAAGGAATAATTTTAGTGTTAGATATATTTTTATACAAGCCAGTTAGGTGGCTTACTGGATAGAGCACTGGGCCTAGAGTTAGGAAGACCCGAGTTCAAATCTGCCCTCAGATACTTATTAACAGCATGACCCTGTATAAATCACTTAGGCTCTGTTTGCTTTGGAGAAGTAAATGGCAAACCACTCCAATATCTTTGCCAAGAAAACCCAGTGGACAGTATTGGGGTCACAAAGAGTTGGACATGACTGAACAACAACAACAATTTTATTATGTTGTGGTTTTCTCACATATTCTAATACAGGTAACCATAATATTTAGTTAACTAAGACACCTGAGTCTTCAGACAATATGGTTATGTTAAAAAGAGAAATGAAAATACTGTTTTCTTTTTAGTGACTAAAAATGTCATGAATTGTGGGGAAGTCCAGCTTGACCTAGTGACAAGTCAATCATAGAATATTTAAAATGTGATTTTGTACCTTTCTAGTACATACATAATCAAATATTTATGCATATGTATGTGTGAAATATATATATACACACACATACACAAATACACACACCCCTTATATTCACACACACAGGGAGCACTTGTTTCCTTCCCTTCTCTTCCCCTGCCACTTATGAGGAAGATCAAATCTAAGCTCATCCCAGCTCACTCTGCAACACCTCTTGGAGGCTGTGAACTTCACTCTTCATCTGCTACCTGCTATTATTCCTATTGCTCCTTCTATGTTTTTTTTTTAAATTTTTTTTTTGTGTGAGGCAATTGGGGTTAAGTGACTTGCCCAGGGTCACATAGCTAGTGAGTGTTAGGTGTCTGACATAATTTAGTGAGTGTTAGGTGTCTGAGGCCGGATTTGAACTCAGGTTCTCCTGACTCCAGGGCCGGTGCTCTATCCACTGCGCCACCTAGCTGCCCCTCCTCCTATGTTTTTATCTATCCCTGTATTAACAGCCAATGAGATGTTGCAGTAAACAGAGCCCCAAGTCATTCTCCTTTCTCAAGGAGTTTAGTATCTAGTTTACCAGTTTTCTCTCCTCTCCCAGCTCCTGCCGTTATTCTTTGTTGATGGTAGTGGTGTTCAGTCATGTCCTACTCTTCATGACTCCCTGGATCAGCCAGGCCCTTCCAACATGAGACGCTCATTTTCTGATGTCATATTTAAAATATATATATATATATATATATATATATGTATTTATTTATTTTTAATTTATAGAATAAGATAGGCATTTCTATAACAGTATAATAAAAAGTTGATTGCACATGAAACTGTAAATCTCTTAGGTGTAACTTGCTATTCCATTTAAAAATAATAAAGTTATCATGTGAATTTTAATTTTTTTTCCTTCCCTCTGTAGAGATGGTTACCACTAGACACAAATAGGTATGTGTGTATATATTTGAATATATGTGTATACACACATATACATATGCACACATACATGCATGTATGTGTAAAATTCTTCTATACATATTACTTCTATTTATCAGTTCTTTCTCTGGATGCAGATAGCATCTTTCTTCATATGTCCTTTATAGTTAATTTGGGTATTTATAATTGTCAGAATGACTTATTTGCTCAAAATTGTTCTTAAAACAATATTGTTGTTACTGTATACATTCTTTTCTTGGATCTGTTCATTTCACTCTTCATTATTTCATGCGTCTTTCCATGTTTTTCAAAGATCATTGAGCTCATCATTTCTTATAGCACAGTAGTATTTCCATCAGAACCATACACTACAACTTGTTCAACGACTCCCTAATTGATGGGCATCTCTGCAATTTCCAGTTCTTTGCCACCACAAAGAGAGCTGCTATAACGTTTTAGAACATATAGCTTCCTTTCCGTTTTCCCTTCTGTCATTGATCTTCCTTGAGAACAAAGGACAAACAACAATCTGTGAGTAGTAGTAGCTGCTCCCCTGGGGGACCCAACTGGCTAGTTCCAATTGGGTGGTGCTGCTATTTTTTCTTCCTCCTCCTCCTCCTCCTCCTCCTCCCTCCCTCCCTCCTTCCTCTTCTTCCTTCCTCCCTTCTTCTCCCTGTATGCTTTACATGTGGGTGCTCTGTCCAAAGAAATAAAAATTTTTATTGTTTATACTTTGTAAGATATCTTGGGATTTGGGACTAGATTTCTTTCTCCCCTTACTTATTTGTTCTGTCATTCTTTTAAAAAAACTCTTTTGTCCCATGTAATTTTCATTTATGATTTCTTGAAATATAGCTCTGAAAAAACAGGCTTTGATAAAGCCCATTGGGATTCAAATGGAACTACTTGGCTATACCTTTAAACCCTTTGGGTTCACTCTGGCTTTCACTGATTGGTCAATAATAGGTCCCAGCTCAAGCCTCACTTGCTCAATTTTGGGGTTTTGATGGCTCAGAGTGTAAAGAGCAATTGTTTCTGTTCTGGCAAGAAACTCTGAGGGTCTTTCCCTCCTAGATGGATTCTTTTGAGAAGCCAAACTAGGCCATCTTTTGCCTCAATTCATACTCAGCTTTTAATCACTGAGTGGGTGTTGCCTCAGACTAATTGAGACCTGGGAAAGACTTGAAGGCCAAGGTTTCCCACTGCATATGGAGCCATCACGGGTCATCCTGTCTTGTCCCTCGACTTCAGTGACTTTGTGTGAGAAGATGAGGCTGATGACTTTGCACAGCTCTGCCTCACTTAAACCAATTCACTTGCAAGTCAAGATACCACCTTCCTGATATCCTTGGCCCTCTTTGAGAATGAAGGATGCACAACAACAACCTTTTGTCAGAACTCTCCCTTATGACCTGTCTGGGATCACTGCCTTGTTGTGGCAGAGGGGCTTGTGTAGCCCAATGAAACTATGAGCTATGCCACACAGGCCTTTAACAGACACTGCTTAAACTCCTGAACCATGCAATTTCCCAGCCTCCTTAAACCCCATAATCTACTCTTAAACCTCAGTCCCACATAGAGATGGTCACATACTAGATCACTCCATTACCCACAAGTGTTCCACTTCCCTAATTAGAGTCTCTGATATTCCCCTATCTAACCATGACCTCTTTCCCTACAGACTTCACACATGCTTTAATTTCCCTCATCCTTAAAAAAAAACCTTCTCTCCACCCTATGAGCTTTTCTTTTCTTTCTTTCTTTCTTATTATTTTTTTTTTGCGGGGCAATGGGGGTTAAGTGACTTGCCCAGCATCACACAGCTAGTAAGTGTCAAGTGTCTGAGGCTGGATTTGAACTCAGGTACTCCTGAATCAAGGGCTGGTGCTTTATCCACTGTGCTACCTAGCTGCCCCTCACCCTATGATCTTTTAAAGTTATCATTTTATATGTCTCATTTCTCTCCCAGCCAAAAAAGAAATTGATAAAGCTGTCTTTGCTTATCACCTCCTCTTCCTTTCTTCTCCTTAACCCTCTGGAGTCTGGTTTCTGATCTCATCTCTGAACTGAAACTGATCTCTCTAAAGTTGGCAATGATCTCTATAATTGTCGAATCTAATGGTCTTTTCTCGATTTTAGTCCTTCTTGACCTCCCTGCATCATTTTGGCACTGCTGACCACTCTCTGTGCCTTGATCCTATTTCTTCTCTGCTTTTCATTACACTCCTGATTCTCATTCTATCTGACTCCTCCTTTTCAATCTCCTTTGCTGGTTTAGATTGTGGATCATCCTCCTTCCCTTCCCCAATCAGGGGTGGTGCCTAAGGTGCTATATTAGGCCCTCTTTTGATACCCTTGCCAGAGACCAAAGCTTTAGCTGTCACTTTTATGCAAATGAGGAGAGAGAGATCTACTATGTGCCAGGTACAGTAGTAAATGCTTTCTCATTTCATTCTCACAACAACCCTTTGAGGTGGAGGCAAGCAGAGGTTAAGAGAGGCCAGATTTGAATTTAAGTCTTCCTGATTACATGTTCAGTGCACTCTCCACTATGCCACCTAGTGGCCTCAATCTAGAGGATTTTCAGAGCTATATATCTGGCCCCAGTCTTTTCCTCAAACTCTAGTCTCACATCACCAATTAACTATTGGATATTTCAAACATGAATATCTTATATTAAGATATTGTAGCTTAACATGTAGAAAGCTAAACTTGTTATCTTTCTGCTTAACTTCCATCCTTTATTATTTCTGTTAAAGGGACCCACGTTCTTCTTGTCTCCAACATTCATAACATTGGCATCATCCTTGACCCCTCCCCTTCTCTTATCCAACATATCCAATCAGTTTCAAAATTTTACTATTTTTATCTTCACAATATTGCTCTCCTCCAACTCCTTTTCTTGCTTATTGATTGATACTAGAGTAATATAATACAAAACTTTTTTTTTTTGGTAAGGCAATTGGGGTTAAGTGACTTGCCCAGGGTCCCACAGCTAGTAAGTGTCAAATGTCCGAGGCCAGATTTGAACTCAGGTCCTCCTGAATCCAGGGCTGGTGCTTTATCCACTGCATCACCTAGCTGCCCCACACAAAACTTTTTAAACTATGAGTTTATGACCCATGTGGGGTCATGTAACTGAATGTGGGGGTCATGAAAATTTTGGTTATATATACCTATTTTATATACTTCTATAACAGGGGTCATGTAAAAATTTCTCTGGAGAAAAGGGGTTGCAAGTGGAAAAAGTTTAAGAAGCCCTGATCTAACCACCTCTTGTCCATTATTGCTTAGGGGATATGATTTAACTATTGGATAAGACTGATCTATGACTAGCATATCAGTTTTCATAAATGATGCTATGACATTGTTTAAGAGGTTCTTGGGTCTGATATATGCTGACTGTGTGATCCTGGGCAAGTCACTTACTTGTTCAGTGCTCTAAGAAACTCTTTAAAATTATAAGTTGAAGAGAAGGTTGCATTTGAGAGAGAGTGTCTTCACCTGGGAGTTTCTTATACCAATGAAATCATAGATCCAGTCCTTTTGTTCAATTTTTAAAACATTTCCTTGGAACATTGTTCATGCACTTGATTTTTTTCAGTGTATATCATAGTGTAAAGGTAAATTTCAAATTAATTTTGAATTATTGTAAATCCCCAATTAGTTGTCCAAATTAATGAGATAAATTGGTCTATACCAATTTGTGGTATCAAAACCACTACTGAATTCAGTCAGTGGATTGATGTAGTCACACACAATAATTTCACAAATTCATTTCTTGCTGATGTGAGATATTCCCTTGGGGTTGGGGGTGGAGACATTAGAAAGCTCCTAAGAGAGGGGTTCTCTTCTGACTTTGTGGGTCAACATCTGGCACCCTCACCTCTGTCCTATCCATTCCCATCAGGCAGTTAAATAGTAAAGAAGCCAGACTATTAAATAGTCAAGGTGGCTAGCTGAACTATTCTTACACAGTACCGTTACAAATGTAGAAGTAATAATTAATGCTATATATAATGCTCTCTCTCTCTGTATTGTATCATTTATTCCCTACAACAACCCTGTTAGCTACTGCAGTTGCTATGATACCCATAGTTTGGATGAAGAAACTGAGGTTCATAATGGCTCCGTGTCTCACTCACATGGCTAGTAAGGATTTGAGGCAAGATGTAAACCCAACGCTCTCTTGAGTCCATATTTGTTGTATTATCCATTTCCCTGTAATTACCTCAATTTCTTTTTGGACCCCTCATGTGATTTCACTGTCAGAGGGAATTCCCAGGTGAGGAAATTTTTTCTAGCATGGTAGATTAGCATCTACCTTCTAATTTATCCTTTTAGAGAATTGTTTGAGGGCATTGAGAGATTAAGTGACCTGCATATGGTCAAATAGCCAGTGTATAACCAAGTTAGAACTTGAACCCCGACTCTAAGGTCAGTATTTTGTCCACTATACCGTTTTGCCTCTTGTCAACTCAGTTATCCATACTCAAGTAGATTTTCTTGAGTATTATGTGTCTTTATGTCCTTTTAATCCAGGCTCCTAGGTGGCTGTAGCAGATAGAACATTGGTTTTGTTCTCAGAGACTGCCTGGCCTCCGACACTTGCTAGCTCTGTGACTTTGGCAAGTCACTTAACCACTGTCTGCCTCAGTTTCCTCATCTGTAAAATAGAGGTAATAATAGAGTTGTTGTGAGGCTCGAGTGAGATAATATTAGTAAAGCTCTTAACATTGTACATAATAGGTGCTTAATAAATACTTATTCCCACCCTCTCTTCCCTGTAATCTGTGCAAGTGGTTTCAGTCATTTTTTAGTCTTGTCCTACTCTCTGTGACCCCATTGGGGGTTTTCTTGGCAAAGACACTAGAGTGTTTTGCCATTTCCTTCTCCAGCTCATTTAACAGATGAGGAAACTGAGTCATTAATCTAGTATAACCAGAGACCCAGAACTACAGCTCTGGTTTTATATGATTTAGTTCAATCTTGGGGGTATCTCTCAAAGATTTTTCTCTTCATCTCTGTTTCTATTCCCTTGGGGACTTCACAGTTTAACCAATTTTCATGAATAATGCTGAGTTCCTGGCCCAAATTTCCAGAAGAGAAGAATTCTTCAGCTAAGCAGAGAACTTTAAGTGTTGACTCTATGTTATGGGACAACTAGGAGCTGGAACTTAGGTGTGGAAGAGGATAGAGACATTATGCGGAAGAGTAAACCCAGACCTTGTTGTCTACTAAATGAGTGTCCTTATTTGTAAAATGAAGTGACTGTATTTGATGGTCTTAATGGTCCCCCATCAGCTCTAAATCTACAATCCTATAATTCTGTATTTCTATATCAATCCCTTAGGGAGGTAGGACTTATCATAGGTGAAAGGAGAGTTGTTTTGACTATCTGTAAGCTCAGGTGCAAAATCGTTTTGTGTTTCTCACTTTTGATTGGGAAATTCTCTGTCCTATATTCAGTATTTTGTTAGCCTGAAGGCTTGCAAGGGAACTAAGGCCCCTTTTTCCTTTTCTTCAGATACCTCCACATAAGTTCTTCTCTGATGTTCCCAGAGTAAAGGTATAGGCCTAACAGGATTGAATGAACCACATCTCTTTAAACCCATGGCTGGGGTTTATTTTAGGCTACATGTGATTCAGGTTGGCTTTGTGGATCTAATTCAGAGATGAAACATTTTACAAAAAAGAAGTTTGCTTAACAACAGCATGGTACATAAACATAGGAAGGACAGAGTGATGGCTGTGGTGGACACAGCTTTTCTCATGTCTGTCTAGAAACGTGTCTGACCAGAAGGGGTATTACGGCATGAGGGTTATCGACTCATGTGAAAGTGGGACATTTTTCAAGTCTGAGGGGCACCAACTCCTCCTGGGATGACACAATGAAGAAACTGTATCAATGCCCACTAACCCTAGTGCCCTGTACTAATCAGGTCTCAGTGACGGCTTCCCTACCTTTTTTTGTTTTTTGTTTTTAAGTGAGGCAATTGGGGTTAAGTGACTTGTGCAGGGTCACAAAGCTAGTATGTGTCAAGTATCTGAGGCCAGATTTGAACTCAGGTACTCCTGAATCCAGGGACAGTGCTTTATCCACTGCGCCACCTAGCTGTCCCAGCTTCCCTACCTTTTAGAGACTAACTAGCCTTGCCTACATGGGTGGGTCCCCAGCAGATCTTACACCCCTCACACGGGACTAGGCGTTACTGGGGCATGTTGTAATGATGAATGCTTCTTATACTTGGACAATGGGCTTAAATCATGTAGTCTGGCACACGATTCAAAATGAGAAATGACTTAATGGACATTTATTATAACTCCTGATTTGATCAAAATATCCAAAGATTGCTGAGGCTGACCATATCTCTTGGGATGGAGGGAGAGATGGGCCTAGAGATTCCAGATGATATGTTTGATAGTTCCTTGCTCAACATCTAGTTCGGGTGTTTTTACCCTCAGAACATGCAGGTGAAGGGCATAATATTCTTTTGACTGGTAACATGGAAATCTGATGGACAGGAGAATAATCATAAAAGACTAACCAGAAAATAATCTTTTGACCTATTATTGATCCCATCCCTCCTGCAAACAAGGACAAAAGGCTTCAATGCTTCCTTCTACCATTTGAAGTTTCAACAGTAGTGACCACCATTTTGGAGAGAGTACCAAACCACTTCAAAGAGGGGCATTTGACCAATTTCTGCATCTAAATAACAGCTCCCATAATACTTGTTATTAGATCTGAAGATGATGGAATTTCTGATAATGTGGCTTATTCTGAACACGCAGGTAAAACTGCCTAAAGGAATGTGACATCCAGATTCTTCTGAGTGGAATAACCATTTGATTTAACATAAGAGCAGACATCACAGATCCTACCATTATTTTTCCTATGCTAAGAGTGTGAGTTTGTGTGTTGGGGAGAGGGGAAGTTGAATGACTTTTCCCAGTAGTGTGCTAGAGCCAGCTCAAACTGGCTAGAAAGAACCAATTGTGAAATTTTCAGTTTGAGCATGTATACTTCAGAAATAGGCAAATGTTATAAATTAGGGCTTGAACTTTTGGTTTGTTAATCATCCGGACTTAAGAAAGCAACGAAGAAAATGTTAATAGTGCAGATTAAAGCTAAAAATGTGCCCTGTAAACTTTTGTTTCAGAGAGCTGGTTGTTAATTTCAGACAGCTTGTTGTTAAACAGTTACCAGTATGCCACTACAGTATCCTATAGAACCATAGCACTACCGATAATACTTTATTTAGGGCCTCCCCAAACATGTATCATATATTAATGGGTATTATAGTCATTTGTGTATATATCTCTCTGTGATCAACTTCATGACCTGTCTTGTCTAAATTTTACATTTCTTAAAGCTATTGGTAGCCCAGGGGCAGTAGACATTTAACAAATGTTTGCTGAATTGACTGGTATTGACTTTCCATTCCTAGTCAAGCATTTTTTTCCTCCATAGCCCTAAAGTAAAGATATTGGACCTGAGAGCTCAGGTCTCTATCCACATAATTTCAATGACCTGTTCACACATGTAAATTAAAGAGGCTAAATTGGAAATCGAAAGTAATTACGAAAGCAATAGAGAAGTGCATGGTAGGCATGTTTAGACAATTTACACAGAGGGAATTTGAAATAGAGTTGGGGTAAAAGAAATCACTAAAGAAATGCTGTGAGTGAACAAGAAGATGGGCTAGTCATGGATGGAAAGAGCAAGGGATAATCAATAAACAGTGTGAGTGTTCCTTTGGTGTCCTCACTATGTCAAGAGAAGGCAAAAAAGGGCCCTAACTTATAGTGGTGAGTTTATGGAACACACAATGTGTGCATGGGATAGACAAGTATGCATGGGTTGCTATCTATGTGTTTGGAGGAAACACAAACATCAGTGAGATCCCAGATTCCAGAGTAAACTGGAAATAATTCATGCACCCTCCTCTCCTATTCCTTTACCCTTCTATCCTCCAAGGAATAGAGAATGCTCCTCATTTAAACTATCATAATAAATTAAAATTAATTATGACCATCAAATATGGATCAATCATATACTGAACAAATGAAAAAAAGCATGTATTAATCCCTTACTTTGTGCTAAATACTATGCTAAGGGATGGGAATAGAAATGCAAAAGGTTAGAAGAGTGGTGGCTTGGGAGGGACACTTTGTTCTTGAGAGTTGCAGGCATGGTCATTTGGGCAATAGGGGAGGCGACTCCATCCAAGAGCAATGGTAGAGGTAATTTGATTGTGGTTCATAATTCTAGAAGTGGAGAGGTGGGATGTGGATGGGTGGGGGGAGAAAGAAAAGGTACAAGTGCAGGGGTAAGGTGACTTGTTAAGGCTATGGAAAAGATGGCTAGAGAGTGGGTAGTGAAGTGAGAAATGACATATAGAGAGTGCACATACTGCCATTGCACCCATGGAATGTTGAAAGACATAGAGGAAATCTTACAGTATATTGGGTTGGTGATCTATGAAGGATTGATGGTAGGACATGGCAAAGAATTGAATATGGAAGAGGAGATGTGAATGGATCACAGTCTATACCTTTGAAGGGGGTAGTACTCATACTGATAAAGTCATAGATTCATTGACATGGGGAGAATCTGTCTATCTATATCACATGTGTAAACGTCTATGGATTTATTATGTACCAATAAATGATTAACTATGAGATGATTTCAGATTCTTAGCATTTAGCATGTAAAGAGCCAAAGTTTGTCTACTGCTTCTAGGGAGTACAGCTGAGTCTTGGTTAGTGTGAATAATGAATTCCCTTAAGTGCTTGCAAATACTAAAATTCGCATTATTTGAAGTTATACTTGTATAAAATATGATCATTGGTTCAACCTCAAGGAAATATGAAATGCAAATTTGAATAATGAGACCACATAAGGGATTCATACTAATCTGGCTATAATTTCCAAATGAGGAGACTAAGTTTCAAGGTCCCCTTTCATGCTGGGAATATTAGTTTAGTGAGAAATGGAATAACTTGCTTTATTTTCTGGAATCCTCATGGTAATTATTGTCCTCAAAGGATTTTGTGAAGCTATGGTTGGAGACTTCACATTTCCATTGTAATCAGAAAGCAATTTTCTATTTCAATTGCGCATGAAAATACAATGAACTTTCAAAGGGAAAATACTAACTTGAGGACTTGTTGATCATTCAGGATTGAATGACAGATGGGTTTCAATGGTAAAAGTGATCAGGATATTTGTACCACCTTCCAGTCCCTTTGGATTTTTTTTTTTTTTTTTTGGTGAGGCAATTGGGGTTAACTGACTTGCCCAGGGTCACACAGCTAGTGTTAAATGTCTGAGGCCGGATTCGAACTCAGGTATTCCTGAATCCAGGGCCGGTGCTCTATCCACTGTGCCATCTAGCTGCTCCCCCCCCCCTTTGGAATTTAATGTTGATGAAAAGTCTCAACTACAAGGAGAGAGAGAAATCTCTTAGGCATTAACAAATTCTGTTCTATAGAATCTGAAATTTGGAAGGGACCTTAGGCCAAAGAATCCATCTTTCTTCCTTTTTTTAAAAAATTTTTTTATTTTTTTTGTGGGTCAATGGGGGTTAAGTGACTTGCCCAGGGTCACACAGCTAGTAAGTGTCAAGTGTTTGGAGCCGGATTTGAGCTCAGGTTCTCCTGAATCCAGGGCTGGTGCTTTATCCACTGCGCCACCTAGCTGTCCCTCCATCTTTCTTCCTGATGCAGTAATCCTCTTTGAAACATCCTTGAAAGGTTTCCATCCAGCTTTTCATTGAAAGTTCTCAGAACGAGGAGAGAGGTTGGTTGCTCCATTATTGGATGGTTGTAGTTAATTGAAAGCCCTTTTTTCTACTGAATAGCAAACTACCAAAGCAGTGTGGTTAAGTGGATAGAACTCTGTATTTCTGGACAGTTTTATCACCTGTAAAAAGAGGGTAATAACATCACCCATTTCCCAGTGTTGTTTTCAGGTTAAATCAAGTCAACAAGTATTTTTTAGCACCTACTATTGCTGAGCACTTTACTAAGCACAGGGGATATAAAGAAAGGCAAAAATCGTCCCAACTCTCAAAGTATTCTTCAGGAGCTCACAGTCTCATAGGGGAGAGAACATAATCTCAGAGGGAAGGCATTATCTTTAAAGAGGATTGGGCAGAAAACAAAAAAAACAAAAACAAAAAAAAGGGGCAGCTAGGTGGTGCAGTGGATAAAGCACCAACCCTGGTTTCAGGAGTACCTGAGTTCAAATCTGGCCTCAGACACTTGACACTTACTAGCTGTGTGACCCTGGGCAAGTCACTTAACCCCCATTGCCCCGCAAAAACCAAAAAACAAACAAACCAAAAACAAACAAAAAACAAAAGGAGGATTGGGCAGTGTCTCTGGCAAAATGTAAGATTTTAGCTGATATCTGAAGAAACTCAGGGAAGCCAAGAGACAGAGATCAGTGGGGTAAGAATTCCAGGAACGGGGGACAACCATTGAAAAGGGACTGTGTGGGAGAGTGTCATGGGCAAGGACCAGTGAGAGACCAGGGTTATTTTGTCGAATAGTAGCCAGAGGTGAGTAAGGTGTTGGGAGACTTGAGAGATAGTGGTGGGCAGGTAATGAAGAGCTTTAACAACTTCAGTAGAGGGTTGTATTTATTTGTTTGATTTCTTTACTTATTCTTTAATCTCCTTAAAGATAATGTGAACTAAATGTAAATTAAACAAATCTATTTTAATGAGTTGATGTTATCACATAAGATCAAACTCAGGTAAGATTTTTACCTGCCTTCAGTAAATACAAAAAAAGTTATTTGAATGTTGGACACTGTGACGAGCTTACCAGATCATGCCATGTAGGTGGCTACCTACTCTGCATGTGTGTAAGGCCACTGCACAGATGCTTACATACTACGTCTGGTGTGTTTCTGTAATGTGTCAACCCAATTCCCCATATTCCTGTTCTTACTTTAAATTATGTCAGTTCCAGCCCTTTCTCACCTCCCCCAAATTCAGATACAATGACAATATATTTGGGGGGTTATAGGTGAATTCGTGTTTAGTGATCTTGTGTGGCCAGTCCTTAGCTAAATGCTCAGGAATTTTTTTTTAAAGGACCTTCCAATCTAGCTCAGGGAGGCAGAAATGACATATGTTGAACAATTAAAGAACTAATTATGCTCATTGGACACTTCTGTTCATAAAGCTGTAGAAGCACAGAGGGGAGTAGAGATCCAAGATTATACAGTCCATTATACAGTCCAACCTCTCCCTCTTGTAGCCCCTCACTTCTCAGATGAAGAAACTGAGGCCCAGAGAGGAAAGTAGAACTCTGATCCGTCCTTTGTGGGTTCAATTAAATGAAAGAAGGAAGCGTTTGTGGGTCTTGAGGTAGAGCAATGCTGACTTCCACTTCTTTCCCCCAAATCCTCCTCGTTTTACAAGTCATTGTCGAGAACACTAAACCACCAGGGTGAACCAGGGGAATCCCAATAGGCAGCTATGTTGCCTTCAAGCATGCTTTCATTGGGTCACTGGTGAGGAGTTTTCTGGGACATCCTGGGGAGTAAATGGAGGGAAATAGGCCTATCTGTAAGTAAATGAGCCAGAGTGTTCAGAACTGATATTTTATTTCCTCAGCAGTGTAACTAGAAATTTTGGGTCTCTGTCTCTCTGTCTCTGTCTGTCTCTGTCTCTGTTTCTGTCTCTCCCCCTCCCTCCCCGCCCCCCACACAAACATTTAAATGTCAGAATGGACCCCTTTCGCTCTTTCTCAATCGCTCGTCTTAGAGGCAATCATTGCTGTTTTTATATCAAACGAAGGTTAGCAGTGAAAAGAGAGTCTCACCTCACCTGCCCAAAGTCTTTCCCATACTTCACATTTCCAACAACACTGTGTAAAGCACTACTGTTTAAATACAAATTTGCTGTTTAGTAGAGGCATCAGTCAGAAGGACTGTCATCTCTTGGGACACCTACAAACAGCAGCTGCACAGGTGCCATTGGTAAAAACTTTTCCCTCAACATACCCACTTCCTGTTCTCCTCACTCTCCCATCCTCAGTTACTTCATGACTGAAGATGGTTCCCCATCAAAGATGAGTCTCTGTGCTAAGGGGTGGTATTAGCCCTGCCTCCCCTCCTCACACTTTCATTTTGGGTGAGACAGAGTCATAGTCACACACTATGAGTAAGCATTGGTGGGTTGTGTGATGTGCATTGCTGATCTCATTAAATTCTCTTTCCACCCAAACCCAACCCTCTTCCAAACTTTCCTATAACTGTCAAGAGCACGGCCATATTTCCAGTCACCCAGGTAAACCATCTCGATGTCATCTTTACCACCTCACTCTCCCTCGCCCCACGTATCCAATCAGTTTCTGAAACTTGTCATTTTTGCCTCCTACTCTTCTTTCCACTTCTTTCAAATCCTTCCCCTTCTCTTTACTCATCCTAGTTCATGTTCTATTCATTTCTCTACTGGACTTTTCCAATAACTTCCTAATTGGTCTCTGCCTCAAGTCTCTGCCTTCTCAAATCTATCCTTCACCTAACTGCTAATATGATTTCCCCAAAGCAAGTCAGTGAATAAACATTTATTTAGCACCTACTATGTGCCAGGTGCTGCACTAAGTAAGCACTGGGGAGATGAAGAAAGGCAAAAAAAAAACCACCCCTGCTCTCAAGGAGCTCACAATCTAATGGGGTGACAACATGTAAGCAAACCATGGACAAACAAGATATAGAAAGGATAGAATGGGTATTATCCACAGAGGGAAGGTACTAGCATGAAGGGAGATTGGGAAAGGCTTCTTGCAGAAGGTAGGATTTTAGCTGGGACTTGAAGTAAGCCAGGGAAGACTGGAGGTAGGAATAAAGAAAGACAACATACCAGGGATGGGGGAGGGGGCAGCCAGTGGATCACTCCCTTTCTCAATAAACTTCAGAGTTTCTCTATTAGCCCTTAGGGTCAAATATGATTCCATCTTTAGCCCATCCTTTTAAAATTCCTATTTTTGAGTAATTTTATAATGCACATAATTATTACATATAGTTGTATATATAATTATCATGTATAGTAGTGTATACATATATACATGGAATATGTATAGTAGTATTCTGCATATTATAGTATAGTGGTATATAATGTGTGTGTATATATATATATATATATGTATATATATATATATATATATATATACACATACACACACACACACACATACTTATTCTATGGAGTATAGAGGAGAAGTTTATATAATCTGACTCAGAAAGATGACCTGACATTTAGAATGCTCTCTTCACTATCCTTCCTCTTAGGAAAAGAGAATTAAATCAGATCAGGAGGAGTCTTTTGAATAATAGTCGATAATTTTGGTTGATTGATGGTGAACCCTGAGATATATGTAACAATCCAACTCATGCTGAGCTGATCTGGTTGGTTATTTATAGTCCTTTCCCTTCTGCTTTCTTTTTTGTCTCAGCCCCCAGGTATTGGGGGTGGGCTATCCCTGTCCTCTATTTCTTCTCATGTCTAGGAGCAGCCTCATTTGTTCAGTGATACATCTTATTCTTTCATTTGTTTTTTTCCCTTCAAATTTTAAAACATCTCTCTTTTTTTTTTTTTTTTTTTTTTTTTCAGGGCAATGGGGGTTAAGTGACTTCCCCAGGGTCACACAGCTAGTAAGTGTCAAGTGTCTGAGGCCGGATTTGAACTCAGGTACGCCTGAATCCAGGGCTGGTGCTTTATCCACTGTGCCACCTAGCCGCCCCAAAACATTTCTTTTTTAAACTGTGAAATTATTAATCAACAAACATAAGCATTTCGATATATACTTTTTTTTTTTTAGTGAGGCAGTGGGGGTTAAGTGACTTGCCCAGGGTCACACAGCTAGTAAGTGTTAAGTGTCTGAGGCCGGATTTGAACTCAGGTCCTCCTGACTCCAGGGCCAGTGCTCTATCCACTGCGCCATCTAGCTGCCCCTACATTTCGATATATACTACAACACGCAAAGTGGAGAGGTAGAGTTGTCCTATTGGATGACGGACTCAAGATCCAAAAAGATTCTAACCATCTAGAACACCGGGACAAATTTTAGAAGACAGAGTTTAATAGAGAAAAATGTATAGTGTTATACTTGAATTCAAAATATTAACTTTGAAGTATCAAATTGGAGAGGTGTAGCTAGGTAATAATTTATCTGGAAAGGATTTGGAGGTTTTAGTGTACTGCAAGCTCAATATGGGTCAACATATGGGCCAAAGTTATGATATGGCAGCTGCAAAAGCTAGCTTCATTGTAGATTGTTTTGAAAAGGCATAGAGTCCAGGACCCCTGGTCAGATAAGATCTAGAATATTGCCTTCAGTTCGGGCCATCCTCTTTTAGGAAGACTATTGATAAGTTGGAAAACATTAGCAGGATAGAAAACATGAAGGGTCTCAAAATCACACCCTAGGGGGATTAGTTGAAGGAATTTGGAATTGGGGACATGATATTTGATATAGAAGAAGAATGAGACTTTTCTGTTTGTTCCCAGAGGGCAAAACTAGTTCAATGGAAGAAAAAATTCCAAAGGACATTCTCAGGATTCAATAATGGTTAACATTTATAGAGTGCCTTAAGGTTTGAAAAAAATATGCTTTACGTACATGGTTTCATTTTATCCTCACAACTTCTCTGTGAGGTAGAGACTACCTTCATTTCATAGATGAGGAAACTGAGCTTGCCTCTATGAGAAGGTGGTTTTTTACCTGGGTCCAAGTCCATCACTGTTTCTCTTATGCCCTGTTGCTTCTCCTCCTAGGGGGTAGTGGGCTCACTTTCAGGCACAGGCTGCATGATTGCTTCTCAGTTATATTGTAGAGAGGATTCCTATGTGGGTAAGAATTGGAATAGTTGTCCCCTGAGGTCCCTTCTAAGTATGCGAGTCTTTGAAAAACAGTGATGGGGCAGCTAGGTGGCGCAGTGGATAGAGTACCTGCCCTGGATTCAGGATGATCTGAGTTCAAATCTGGCCTCAGACACTTGACACTTACTAGCTGTGTGACCCTGGGTAAGTCACTTAACCCCAATTGCCTCATCAAAAAAAAGAAAAGAAAAGAAAAGAAAAACAGTGATGCATGAACCCTTGATTGCTAGTTCAAATATGACACTAGTTATGACCCTAGGCAAGTCACTTAACCACTGTTTGCCTTAGTTTCCTCATCTGCAAAGAATCTACCTCCCAGATCTGTTGTTGGGATCCAAGAAAATAATATTCGTAAAGTGCTAATTATAGTGCCAGGCATATAGTCAGTGTTATATAAATGCTAGTTATTGTTATTAGCTATTATTATTATGTATCATTATATAACAATATGTGTTGTAGTAGTAGTAGTAGTAGTAGTAGTAGTAGTAGTAGTAGTAGTAGTAGTAATAGACTTAGTCGTAGTTGTAATCCTGGTGGTGGTGGTGGTAGTAGTAGTAGTAGTAGTAGTAGTAGTAGTAACTATTAATTGTAGGAAGGAGGAATTGGGAAGCAAAGATGAATCATTCTAGAAAGAGAGGCTGGGGTCAAATTGTGAAAGGCTTTAAATGCCAAATACGAGTTTGTATTTTATCCTAAGATGGGGTGGTCACTGAAGTGAGTAACATAGTCATACCTTTTCTATAAGAATGTGAGTTTGACAGCTCTGTGGAGTAGGAATAGAGGAAACTGGGGCAATGAGACCCACCAGGAATTAATAGAAAAGAAGCCCCTGATTTTAAGAGTGCAATCACTTTTAGAATTAATCGCATCAGAAAATGTTAGAACAGGAAGGGACTTTCAAGGTCATCTTTACAGATGAGAAAACTGGGATTCTCAGAGATGAAATGTTTGTTAGTGGCAGAATTGAGACTAAACTATTCTCCCGAGTCCCTGTCTTTTATGTCATGACCCTTTTGGTCATACTATTCTGTGCAGATTCTCTTATCATAAGGTAGCTGGGATAGATTGAATAAAGGTATATAGTAGAGATCAGCTATGACTGTGTCTAGAGTATGAAGTCATTGCTGACTTTTTCTGTCCTATACTCTATAACCTCAAGCCCGGAGATGCATCAAGGCTTACCTTATATATCCATCATGTGACCCAAAGGTGGTTGGTTTCAAGAGAGTCCTGGAGGTGGATTCCAAATGACTGGGGTTATAGAGGAAATGAATGGGTGGATAGAGAGTAGAAGTAGTAGGAGTTGACTGCACCTTCAATGAATATGACAAGGAAAGGAAGAATAGATGTTGGACATTCGCATGAAAGGGTTGTGACATGAAGATTTTTTTTTTTCTTAAAATAGGAGAGACTTAAGCTTATTTGAAGGCTTGAGAGGAAGGAATTTACAAAGAGGGAGAGACAAGCTTTTAGAGGAGGAGGTTAGTTGGAGGAGTTAGGTCTTAGAGGAGGTTGTAAATCCTGATTCACTTCAGAGAAGAAGAAAAAAAATAAACCTTTTCAGAACATCCTTTTACATAGAGATAGCTATTTTGTTATCAAGTAGTCATTTCTATTTTTTAACATTGGACGAAGAATCTCTTGATGGTGGGAGCCACTATCCTCGAATCATGGATTCTCCACGTTGTATGGAGTTTCACAGTTCAGCTAGCCCAAGCTACAAGTGCACAAGGATTCCCACTCTGATTTAACTGAAAGTGGGCCATTGTGCCTTTTGTTTGCCCACTTTTTGTGGCAGCCAATTCCATTTTTGAATGGCTCTAGTTGTTACATTTCCTTACACTGAGTCTCTATATGATTGTTTTCAGCCGCCGCCCAAGGTTCAATAGTTCAGCCCTCTTGGGGCCAAGAAGAACAATTCTAACCCCCCTCCCATATAGCAGCCTTTCTTACATTTGAAGTCAGCTATTTTCTTCTCCTTGTTCCTGATTAAATACCTTTAATTCTTTCACTGATCCTCCTTTGGCATGATCTTGATGCTCTCCAGCTTTTTAATGTTCTTCCTACAATATGGTGCTCCAAATTGAACAATACTTTAGTTATCATCTGTCCAGGGAAAATAATTAGGGACTATGACCTCCCTTGTACAGACATGATTCCTATCCTAATGTTTTCTGAGATCATATTACCTTTCTTGGCTGCCAAATTGAATTCATATTGAGCTTGTGGTCCACTTAAGCCCCCAGATCTTTTTTAAAAAAATGTGTTACCACACCTCCTCCATCTTATATCTGTGAAATTTAGTTTTTGAACCCAAGTTTAAGTACACAGCATATTAAGTCCACATTTGCCCTACTTCTCTCTATTTCCTTATAAATCTTCTTCAGTTGTTATTTTGGCACTTTTAATATTTCATTGATGCTCTTATCATTATTTATTCCTTTTTTTACATTGCTATCACTAGCACCCCCTAATCGTCCCCCAATAAAAAATAAAAACCAGTAAGCATAGTCAAACAAAAGAAATCTACTCATTGGTTGTATTAAAAATGTCTACCTCCTCCTGCACCTCTTTTATATATTCCCTCTCTGCCAGAGGATGGGTAGCATCCTTCATTACCAATCCTCTGTAGTCATGGCTTGGCATTAATTGCCCATTGATCAGAATTCGGAAGCCTTTCCAAATTATTTGTCTTTCCAATATTGGAGTGATTGTATAGATTGATTGCTTCATCCTGCCTAGTTCCTCAAGTTCTCCCAATCCTTCATTGCATCTTTCATCACATCATAGCATAATACCATTCCATTATACATTCACATAATAGGGAATATGCATATAGCACCTTAAAGCTTGTAAAACACTTTATGTATATATTAGTTTGCTTGCAGCATAGTGAATAGAGGTGAAGTGCTTTGCAAACTTTAACTTGCTGTATGCAAGTTAGCAATGTTATATGAATGTAATGTAATATTATCATGCCATAGTATAATGAAAGGGACAGGTACAGTGAAACAAACCTTGGGGGACTTATTTGAACTGATCTAGAGCAAAGTGAACTGGAGAATAATCTGTACAGTACTTTTAATATTATAAAGACAAACAACTTTGAAGTATATGTGTATGTATGTATGAACACCCATGTTCATACATATCTATGCATAGTCATATATACCCATATTTATATATGATATATGGTTTATATAATATTTAAAATGGAGATAGGAGTCACCTAATAATATTATTATACTATTACATTATGTTATTATACAGAACTTATCAAAGTGTCTGGCACATAGTAAGCACTATAAAACATTATTATTTTTATTATAATTACCATCACTATTATTATTATGGTTATTACTATTATTAAAATATAATAAGCATGTCCATATAAAGATTTCTTATTTATACAACTGTCAATGCTATTACTAGAAAGAGAGATTGTGGTAATGCACCATTTCCATGGGGGTTGCAAATGGGTGGGGTGGTTTTCATTTGCATGGGGAAAAAATTTTGAAACAGTATTATCAATACAACTGTCAAATTTTGTTCACATAAGGCACAGGAAGTAGCATGACCTCATGGATAGGTTGGCCTGGATTCACATCCTTTCTTTCATGCTTGCTCTCTATATGACTGTGGTCTAGTCACTTAAAGTCTCTAAATGTTAGGTAATTCTCTAAGACTAGAAGTTTTAGAAAGATCTGTGGAAGGAGTTCTACTGAGTTGTTTCAATATTATAGAAATAGTAGAAATTGGCAAACCGTGTTCTTCTACCATCTTGCCTTCTCAAAAGATTTTCCAACTTGATACTTAGAAAGAAGTCACGATAACCTAGAGGATAAAAAAGAAACTATCTCTGGATGGATGATTTTCTTTTATCTTTATGGATGATTCAAAGTCTGTCTTTCACCAGACTTTGAGTCAAGACCCCAGAGGTCAGAAGATTAAGCCATCAGGAAGAAGAGAAAGGTGGCTGTGGTTGACAAGTTTGTCCTTTGTGGCCATTTCACTAAGGGGGAAAGGAGAGCAGGAAGTTGCCTGGGGGCAGTTGAGATAGACTTAGGCAAAAATTGTAAAGTAGCTAAAGTTTATTTTCGGAGGCCAGACTCTTCATTCTTTGTCTTTTGCCCAGGAGTGTGCTGGAGTTAGTTCAACTCGCTTGTGAGAACCCACTGTTAAATTTTCAGTATGAGCGTTTATACCTCAGAAATTGTTGCAAATCAGGACTTGATTTATTGATTTGTTGCTGATCTAGACTTAAGAAAGGATTAATAATGCAAATTAAACTTAAAACGTACGCACATATTTTACCTCCCAGAGGGACATTTAGTAGCTCAGCTCTGTTTAGCTCTGTAAACATTGCTTGAACTCATCAGGAGGGTAGTAGAGGCTCAAGGAATGAAGTTATCACCAAACTGGTGGCCTGGGGATTGTAGGTGATGATGATGGTGGTGGTGGTGGTGGTGGTTGGTAGTAATATAAATATTACTTCTAATTAGTAATATTGATACTACTACTATGACGACAACGACCACCACCACTACCACTGCCACTTGGCATTTATATAGCCCTTTAAGATTTGCAAAGTGCTTTACATTTATGATCTCATTCGAGTCTTACAACAATCCTACCTTTACCCCAGACTATGGTATCCCTTTGGGGAGACTAGTGCCCTTGTGGATTCTCTCTCCTTATTGTGGGCTTATTAAAACCTACTTTAAAGAAGGGCACCTGAAATTCATTTACACCACGTTTGAAATGATTTACTTAATAAGTTTAGAGAGTTACATGGAATTGCAGGATTTTGAGCTGGAAGGAAAATGTAGAGGCTATGTAGACCACTCCTCTCATTTTATAGGAGAGGAAACTGAGTGCTAGAGGTTAAATTGCCCAAGGTTAGACAAAACCAGGATTCAAGCCCAGATCTGCCTACAAATCTCCTGATAGCAGGTATAGGAATCAAAGTCTTAAAATAAAACATGATTCTCTCAGTGTAAAATTTCGGACATCAGTGAATGGACAATAGAGAAATAAGCTCTGAACCAGGGAGTTTGTTCAGTTTATCTGTGTCTAATATCTCCTGATCATCAAATAGCAAACATCTCAGTATGGGGGTGGGGGTGGTTAGAGGGAGCAAAGGGAGTGGTGATGGAGAGAATAATCAACTAAGTCCAATTGATAAGTTCTGCTTTTCCATTGACATTCATGGAGGGATGTCCCAAGCTTGGGAAAAACTCAAATAATTCAGATAGATCTGTGATCGCCTTGAAGTTGGTGTTCATTACAATCATTCAGCCCATTCATGCCTACCCATTATGTGTTACTCCCTTGCGTTTCCTGTAAGTTCTTCACAGGGTCCAATGAGGACCTTCCCTATTTTCTCTTCATACCTTCATTGTTTGAATATGGAACTGTTGCAAGAATTCTCCTTGGGTCCTCACTATCCATAAGCCAGCACAGGAGATAGACAGACAGGAAAAAATCTTCAGTTTATTCATGCAGAATATGATATGCTCCACCAGTAGACAATGGATGCTAGTGTGCTACAATTCAACTAAAGATACTCTTAGCCGTCTGTCATACACATCATACACGAGGCAACTGGGGCTATAAGAGTTCTCTGAGGTATGGAAGGGAGATATTGAAGGAGATAGCTTGCCTGAGGGTGTCCCTACTTTACCTGTCAAGGCATTATGTAGCAAAAATAGCAAATCCAGGACAAAATGGACTTAGAGATGCCAACTCTTTTGTGGGTGTGTCTGGGGGGGGCAATGAGGGTTAATTGACTTGCCTAGGGTCATACAGCTAGTAAGTGTTAAGTGTCTGAGGCTGGATTTGAACTCAGGTGCTCCTGATTCCAAGGCCAGTTCTTTATCCACTTTGCCACCTAGCTGTCCCCTTAACCAGTTAGACCTGGAAATTTCTAGACAAGGAAAACAAAAAGGCAAGACCTGGACCATTGTACATGTTTGAATGCAGATGTGATTCTAGTTGATTTTTTTCTCTTTTCTTTTTCCTAGAGGTGCTGGCTTACCTTCATCCTTCAGTTGTAATATTGTAATTGTAAAATCAATAGCTCTCACATGTACATTACCACACACAGCACAACTGACTGAACTTGAGGGAATAGCATGTGGTTATGGACTAGCATGGGTGAAGCCAACAGAGAAGTATATGGATCAAAGCTCCATTCTTGGTCTCATTATTAGAAAGGGTACTGGGCCTGGAAATGGGAAAAACCTGGCTTCAGATCCTACCTCTGATATTTGCCAGTTATATAAACATGTGCAAGTCTCTGAAGTCCCAGGTTCCCCATCGGCAAAATGGGGACAATACTTCTAATACTTTCTCAGTGGTTGTTGTGAGGATCAAATGAGATAATGTCGTGTAAAGTGATTTGCAAACCTTAAATTTCCCAATTTGTCAGTGATGTTGTTGTTGTTGATGATGTTTATTAATGTCTGGACTATCCCAGTACCTACAGAAAATAATTAGATTTACTGTTAAGTGTCTTTTTTATGTGCCCTGATCAATGTCCCCTGTTCCAAATCATACATGAAAATGTCAAATGAAATTGAACCTACCCTGCACATCGGAAGCCCTTTTGTCCCATTTTTATGAATAGCGCTGTATCCATTCTATCCTCAAGTATTTATATTTTAAAAGGGAGTACTTGTTAACCCACATGAAACTCCAAGGAGTATTCAGATAATGTAATAAAGTGAAGAAAATCAAATGGGGGCAGAGGAGGAGATGTTTTAAGAATGGAGTGCTTAGCCCTGTCTAGGAGTCTCATAAGCTGCCCCCAAGATGTCTACTTTTAAAATTAATCAAATATTCCAGGGGCAACTAGTTGGTGCAGTGGATAAAGGACCAGCCCTGGATTCAGGAAGACCTGAGTTCAAATCTGGCCTCAGACACTTGACCCTTCCTAGCTGTGTGACCCTGGGCAAGTCACTTAACCCTCATTGGCCCACCAACGGAAAAAAAAAGTAGATATCTCCCAATCATTGTCTATTTACTTTCTTTTTTTTTTTAATTTAAAAAAATTTTTTTTTTTTTAGTGAGGCAATTGGGGTTAAGTGACTTGCCCAGGGTCACACAGCTAGTAAGTGTTAAGCGTCTGAGGCCGGATTTGAACTAAGATACTCCTGACTCCAGGGCCGGTGCTCTATCCACTGCGCCACCTAGCTGCCCCTATTTACTTTCTACTGGACAGAAGTTGCATTGTCTTCATGCTTTAGGCAAAGTTTGAATCATATGCTCTTTCTTAAACTTACCTGTGTGAATTAATTTTATATAATAAAACTTAAACCAAGTGTAATGTTACATGGTGTCTTCAACCTGTATTAAGTTTGTTGTATTATCTTATTCAATAACCCTTTCGTAATATGCAAAACGATAATTAAATTCTAAATTTATCTTGAATGCTGTTTATAATTCAGGATGCTTTTGGAAATTGTTAAAATAAACACTATAACTTATTTTCCATAAAAATTCTTTGTCCATGAAAATATCTCTACATCAGGACTTCTTAACCCAGGTTAAAAAAAATGATAAATGAATTTAAATTTAATTGCTTTCCTTTGTAATCTCATTTTTTTAAAATTTTATTTTATGCATTTAAAAACATCATTCTGACAAGGGGGTTCATAGGCTTCACCAGACTGCCAGTGGGTTTCATGATACAAAACAGGTTAAGAATCCTTGTTCTAAACTCACTCTGTAGGAAAACTACCAGCAAAGAATATAGGTTTTGGCTTCTTTGTTTCAGAATACCCCAATGAGATAACAATCTAAGAAATTGGTAGAAAAATGAGTTTGCAACCAAAATGCTTACTCAGCCCCCGTGGGAGAGCATGGGACAATTCTACTAAAACCTGGAATTAATCAAGATAACATAATTATTTTCTCTGAAAAATCACTGGGGTTAAAGAATTTCTTGGATTAGCTTGTGAAAGCCCTTCCTGTGTTATGATAAGGACAACTTGAAGGACACTTCTTTGCATCTCAAGGTAGGAAGCCAGGGAGGGGGATGCTTTGTGGGCTCTAGTAGTGGTTAAGTGGTTCTTAGAAAAGAATACTGGAAATTAGACAATGTGCTGATGTCATATTTAAATCATAATTTGAAAAAATTGAGACCCTGGGATCTATAAAAGTAGCACCTTCCAACGCTCACATTACAATGAGATTCATCTAAACTGTGAGTCTTTTAATATACTTAGCCTGGTTGATGTTTTAAAATTGATTATAGCCCACTTCCAGTTGCCAATGTTTCTGTATTTCTTCCTTTAAGAATAGATTCTTCTACTTGAGATTGCCCATCACTAGAGATCTACCACCTGATTATAATGGAAACCCAGCAGAATTTGGTGAGCTTCTTTCCCATGAAGACCTGGGCTCTGTGCTTCCTTCTCATGATCTTCTTGGCCCAGGGAGGAAAAGGGGCTGTTGTCAGACCATCCTGCAAACTCGAAAAGTCCCTCTTTCAGCAGCGGTTCATTACCCAACAAATCATCTTGCTTGCCAGAGAGGTAAGGAAAAATATCCCCTCCCTCTTTCCTGCTGACTAAACAAGAGATACTTTTTCTCCCCATCTCCAGGAAGCTAAACAGGTGGAAATAAAATTGGTTCATAGTGTTAGATTGAGTAGAATTCTTTAAGAATCTTTTTTTGTTGGGACAGCTAGGTGGTGCAGTGGATAGAGCACTGGCCCTGGATTCAGGAGGACCTGAGTTCAAATCTGGCCTCAGACATTTGACACTTACTAGCTGTGTGACCCTGGGCAAGTCACTTAACCCCAATTGCCTCACCAAAAAACAAAAAGAATCTTTTTTGTTTCCTTCCCATAGTAGAAGATTAGGGCAAATATTGGGGAACTCCAAATCAGTGTTATGGATTCTTTTGATCTAAAGGAAAAAACAAAACAAAAAACAAAAGCTTACTAAGTACTTACTATGTCCCAAGACTAAGGATTACAAAGAAAGGTAAAACAAAACAAAGACAATTAACCACAACCCCATAGTCCTTGCCATAAAGGAGAGTATATTCTATCAGAAGAGACAACACGTTACTAACTAGGTATGTACAAGATATTTACAGGGTAAATGTAAAGTAATCTGAAAGGGGAGATGTGGAAAGATAGAGGACCAGGAATGACTTCTTGAAGAAGGTTAGCTTTGAGCCTTGAGGGAATACAGGTCAATTAAGTGGTGGAAGTGAAGGGTCAGAAAATTTCAAATATGGGGACATCTAGTGCAAATACACAGAAAGGGGAGATAGAGTATTGTGCCAGAGGCACTTCTAGTGGGTCAGTGAGCTGGGTCATAGATAGAATGCATGGAGAAGAGTCCAATGCAAGAAGACTGGAAAGAGAGGAAGGAGCCAAGTTTTATATGCCAAACACAAGAGTATATTTTGGTTAGTTAGAAAACCTGCTATACTGGCCACTGGGATATTTCACTTAGAGCTATCTCCAGAGGTACCACTTGGTTCATTGACTTCATTCTCTCCCTTATTCCTTGACATTTCCCCTGCCACCTTTCTATTTTCAATATATAATCAACACCTGTGTTTTCTATTTGGTTTACCTACTTTCTTTGTTTCATTCTCTTCCCATATTACAAGTCTTCACATTGTTCTTCTTCCCTTCCAGGGCAGTTTGTTGGATAATGATACCAGCACTCGATTCTTAGAGCGTTCCCTATTCAGCGATGTGGAAGTAAGTAACGGCCACACTCTACATAACAAGACTGCATGCTTCTGTATTGAGGGTAACAGTTAGTGCTTGTTTTGTGAAAAACAATTTTTTTTAAAGAATGTAAGCTCTTTGAGGTCTGTCTTTCTTTTTTTTCTCTCCCTAGTGCTTAGCACAGTACCTGGCATATAATAAGGATTTAGTAAATGCTAGTTGACTTGGCTCAGGGTGGAGGGATGCTCTGTGTTTATGGTTCACTCCAACTGATGTGCATTTTATCTTGCAGGACAAAGATCGCTGTTACTTGATGAAGGGGATTCTGAGCTTCACTGTGAGGGATGTGTTGATGAGTTACCAGGAAAAATTCCCTCCATACATGCAAGATGTGTTGGCCTTCCTGAATGGTCTGAAAAGCAAGCTGAACAAATGTGTGAGTATTCTCTTCTACTTACTTATAGGACAACCTTCCTTTAATTACTCCTAATTATCTCTCCCATTCAGAGTTATTTCCAGCATACTTGTAGACTGTCATGGTAGAAAAGTTAGATTTCTTCTGCTGGTCCCCTCACGGAAGAACTAGGAACCAGATGAGGAAGTTATGTAGAAGACTGGTTTTGCAGTGGTAGAAAATTCTAATTAGGAGCTGTCCAAAAGTGGAATAGGCTACATTGGGAGGTAGGAAGTTCTTAAAAGAGAGCCTGGATGGTTATTTGACAGGGAAATGAAATCAGAGATTCTTGTTGTAGGGTACAGGTTGCACTCGATGCCCTTTGAGACCCCTTTGAAGTCAGACAGAGGATCTGTGAACTTTCTAGTCCTTTGAAGTCAGGGAATGTGTTTATGTAGTTTGATTTGCTTTATTTAAATCCTGACCTTTAAAAATAAACAGGAGATGATCTTTGTGAATTCACTTGTGCTTGGCAAAATGCAAGGGGTGATATGCTGAGGAATGGAGCCTTGATATTTCTCTTCATAGCTTAAAATATATTGAGAGCGAT
This sequence comes from Dromiciops gliroides, assembly GCF_019393635.1. NCBI lineage: Eukaryota > Metazoa > Chordata > Mammalia > Microbiotheria > Microbiotheriidae > Dromiciops > Dromiciops gliroides. Next base: position 239,426,787 of record NC_057865.1, on the reverse strand, counting down.
TGAGACATCTGAGAACTAGAGAGTCAAGGAGAGAGGAGGAAGGAATGGAAAGGAAGGCTAGAAAACAGAATAGTATGTTTTCATAATAGACTCAGAGGATCATGGATTTTGAAATAGAAAGAACCTGATAGATTATCTAGTCCAAGTCCTCTCATTTGACAGATGAGGAAATTGAGACCCAGACAGGAGGAAGAACTTGCTTAAGGTCACAGGGTGCTAAAATAATGGGTGCATGTCAAAGGATATTTGCGAGTGCCTTGTGATGTTATAGGCAGGAACCAAATTAAAAAATACATTAACCTTATTCCCGTGGAAGCTTAAAACTATGAGAATCTTCTGGGCATATGTTCATGAGTCATTTAGCTACCGATTGACTATTGAGGTAGATGGACAAAATAAAAGAATAATATGGCATAACTTGGGTTAAATTCAGAATGTGGAGTAAATACTCCACATGGCTAATCAGTCTCTTATGGGTGAAGTGACTGGATTTGGGGGCCCAACGACAAAAAAATTAGCTTGGAAAATCTAAGTCACCAGTTTAAAAAATGACCAATGGGATTCTTTTCTGGTCTTTGAGCAAAAGAAGCCTCAGACTCATCTTCAGACTAAGGGACATAAAATTTAAGAAACACCACATGGAAATGGACATCGCATTTGACATTGTGTTTTCCTTTTGTAGACTATGAAGGGTGATGATAGCCATATCCAGAAAAAAATTGATAGCATGAAGAGCCAACTAAAACAGGTATTCATTATATCTATTCCAATATTAAAGAGTTGAATAGGAAGGAGAAAAAAAGTGCCTTTTCCTTCATTTGGTAATAATTATTTGTTCTAAATCTGGGGGTCAAAAGATCAAAAGAAAGCTGGGAGTGTCTAGTTCACGATAAAGGTTTGTTGGATGAATATTGATTTGTATGTACAGATATGTATATATCTTTTTATACATTGGGTATAGCTTAAAACTGCACTAAGACATTTGGGACAGTATGCGTGACTGTGTGTGTATACATATATATATATATATATATATATATATATATACACACACACACACACACACACATATACTCATATATGTATGTATCTTTATAACCTGGTAAATAATAGACTATGGGAGCTAGTAAAGACCTGAGAAATGAACTAGTCTAACTCTTTCACTTTACAAATGAGGAAATAGAAGTCCATACTGATTCATTCATTCCCTAGACTAAGCTCATGTGATGGGGCAAAGACCTAAAACCTACATCTGGCTCTCAATCCAAGGTGCACTTATCAGGTCCAAAAAACTTGCTCTCTTGCCCCTTAATTTTGGCTGAAAGGAAGCTGGGAGGCCATTAATTCTAACCCCCTCATTTTGTACAAGAGGAAGGGGCTTTTAAGTGACTCATCCAAAATCACTGAGGCAGTGTCACAGCTGGGATTTGAAACCATGTTCATTGACTTTTCCCATTATGCTATTCCATTGAGAATTGGGAAGCCATTTATACTTTTAGGATTTGGAATATATCAATTTCTGTGCCAGGCAATCTTTAATCGTAGCAGCATTAACTCACTTAGAAATCGATCAATGGAGATGAATGTCAATTTCTTTTTTAATTTTTCCAATTTTAGAGTTACATTTGCTCTATAAGATCTCCCCCCCCCCCGACAATGGTCACTGAACAAAGCCATTTATTGAAATGCTGTTCACCTAAAAGATTAAAAACACGGAGAAATAAGTGAGGGACGGAGGAAAAGCTGGAATTGTACTGCAAGATCCGTGTTATAGGAAACATTCTTGAGTTTTCAGGTCCAACTTACCCTAACACAACATCTAACAACTTTTGTTTTTTATTGAAGACAAATGGTCAACATGCCCTAATCTTTAGCAGCTGCCTGTAAAATAGAAGGTCAGACCTTCTTTTTGGTGTGGGATAATTTATTAGTTGGAGAAGGAAGCCTGACCTTGGAGTCTGTCCATGTGTACAGGATTCTGGAGCACTTCATTTCTCCATGCCTCAACTCTACTGATTAGGGGAAGGCCCCCAAATAGGTAGAATGAAAGGGAATGGCTATGAGCTGTGAAGAGAACACTGTTGTCAGGGGTTGGGCACAGAGAAACAAAGTGAAGTTGGATATTTGGGGAGTAGGTGACCTAGTTAATTATAATTTCAGGTTTTTGGAGGGATTCCTTGAAAATTGTTGAAAATATCACTCCTAGTTCTGGATATTCTTCCTAAAACATAATCACCTACTTTAATGCCATAGTAAGTATGGTGTGGCAAATTTAGCTGATTCTTATGTTGATGACTGAGGATTTAGTGATATTTCATAACAAAGGGAAATTGTGATAATTTGGAATTTTGGCTGTTTTTAGGGGTATCATCTGTGGAAATCAGATTTTTGGATAAAATCACCCATGTCATCTTGTTTTATCATCATATGTTTTCCAGTAACAGAGTATGAAAGAAAAAGCTGGTTAACTGAATTTTACTTCATTAATCTTACTAGAGACAAAATTGTGTTGGGTAGTCATTAGCTAAAGTAATCCAATGACTATTAATGATGTTTTGAGAATGTTCTCTGGGAGTATGACAAAGTAAGGAGAGACTAAGGACAAAAATGAATTTGAACTTTCAACTATATTGTGGAAAGAATATTTAGAATTAGTATATTTCAAGAGATAAATAATATCACACTTCTACATAGCACATTAAGGTTTAAAAGTCATATTCTTTTTATTTTCCTGCTGGGCAGTGGGGGTTAAGTGACTTGCCCAGGTTCACACAGCTAGTAAGTGTCAAGTGTCTGAGCCAGATTTGAACTCAGGTCCTCCTGAATCCAGGGCTGGTGCTTTATCCACTGGACCACCTAGCTGCCCCCTAAAAGTCATATTCTTTTAATATCTCAGCCCTGTGAGGTATATTATTTAAAAATCTGGACTGTCAGATAATAGATAAAGGATAATAAGCAAGTATTATTACTCCCATGTTACAGATGAGGAATTTGAGAGCCCAAGTAAAACAATAAGCATTTATTAAGCACCTACTGTTTGCCAGGGACCATGCTGGGTGCATAAGTAGTTTTGCACAGTCCCTGTGGTTCTAATAGCTGCAGTTTAAGGCTTTTGGGAATATTACCCAACTGCAGTTTCCTCCCTCATTCAAAAAATGTTACTTTGGACCTATTTAAAAATGACTGGAAATTATAAGTACTTTAAAAGGAGTTTTTTACTGAATTAATTTACAACAATAGAGGTAGTTCTTTATAGTGATCTAATGATCTCATCTCTTTTTAAAAATTGTGATTCTGTTAGTATAAATCCTAAGATTGTCTTGTTTCTTATTTTTCCAGATGGGAAAGGATGGAGAGATAAAAGTAATTGGTGAGGTGGATTTGCTGTTCACGTTCCTAGGAAAATACTGTGTTTAACACTCTCGACAAAATAGGAAGGAAAAAGGAAATCCAAGGCTTTGGAAGATCAAATGAGAAGCTCAGACTATTTTTATTTTCCCCTCAAAAAGGCAATTGGGAAGTAAAAACTCTAGCATAGATATGCCCATTCAGCATGTAGCCCTGATGGACTGACTTAAGGAGAAAACCCAAGCATATTATATCTAAATGCAGTCTCTGAGCCCCAAAAGTAAGCTTCTGAAGCCTTGCTATTGCTATGTAGCAGAAATGTTAGTCTGGCAAGTTATTTTATATGAAATATATTATTTATTTATTTAAAAAGATGAATTTTATATACATTTGGTGAACACTTCCCAATCCTTTAGAGGGAAAAATTCTTCCTAATGTTAACTTTGTATTTATTAATGCCATAATTATATTTTATTTATAAAGATTTATTGTGGTTTTATTTATTGAAAATATCAAATACTGTTAACTGATTGAAACTAGCATATATACATATATACTACATATGTAATAATATAGAAACTATATTTATTTGATGTTAATAAATACTTTGAGTTTACCAATCTGGCTGCATTTTTATTATTTTCTGGATGAAATTATTCTAATCTGTATCAATGTAATTTCTATAGTTGACTTTTCCTGACAATTTTACTTGATTTTTACTGGCTGTATAAAGACTCCTCACAAAATTGGCATGTTTAAAATAAAATTATACCCATTCTGAGTATCAATTTGCAATTATTCAAGAAAAGTAACTAACTTTCCATATTTTTTGACCCAGTGATTTTCCTTAAGGGTATAAATAAATATATATGCATACATTTATACGTATATGTATATATACATACATACATAAATTATGTATATATGTGTGCCTGGATGTATTTATATTTATTTATTTATGGGGAAGCTAGGTGGCACAGTAGATAGAACGCAGGACCTAAAGTAAAGAAGACTCCTACTGGCAGCTAGGTGGCACAGTGGATAAAGCACTGGTCCTGGATTCAGGAGGACCTGAGTTCAAATCTGGCCTCAGACACTTGACACTTACTAGCTGTGTGACCCTGGGCAAGTCACTTAACTCTCATTGCCTTGCAAAAACAAAACAAAAAACAAAACAAAACCAAGAAAAAGAAGACTCCTGTGTTCAAACAGGCCTTAGACATTTACTAGCTGTGTGTCCCAGGCAAGTCACTTAAGCCTCTTTGCCTCAATTTCCTCATCTGTAAAATAAGCTGGAGAAGGAAATGACAAAACACTCTTGTATTTTTCCCAAGAAAACCCCAAATGGGGTCATGAAGAGTTGGACAAGACTAAAGTGACTGAAAAACAATATATATTTATGTACATACCTTGGGGAAGTCAAAGACAAACAAAAATTATATACATGCCAAAATATTAATTATAATACTCTGTTGTAGGAAAGAACTGGAAACAGAACTAATTGACTGAAGAATGCTAAAAACCAAACCAAACCTTAACCTTTATGGTATATGAGTGGAATGGAATCTTATACCCCATGACCTGATATAGATAAAATGAGCAGTCAAGATAAAAACAGACAACAATGTAAAAATCACTAAAAGAAAATAAGATTCCGAGTAACTAAAAAACCAAACAAATGGTTCTGTAGAACAGATCATTAAACTTACTTCCTCTTTTTTTGTGGCAGACACTTATGGGGTCACTAGGACAGAACATTGTCAGACAGTTTTTCTATCAAATGATTTTTTTCATTAATTGTTTTTCATTTTAATGCAACTAGGTAAAGGAGTAGATAGGGAACAAGTACTTATTAGGTGCCTACTATGTACCAGGCACCGTAGGAGGTGCTCTGCCATTATCTCACTGGGTAGAGTATTGGATTTGGAGTCAGGATGACCTTGTTCAGATTCCATCCAAATAGAGTAGCCATTATGTTCTGCTTAGGCTTGGGTGGGGCATAATTTTTTTTTAATAGATTGCTCAAGGCTAGGGATGGTCTGGGTAAAGAGATAGCCTCTCTGTCCAAGGGTGACATAATGTCACTTTCAGCCCCTCATTGTAATATTTGTTCTCTGTTAACCAATCAGGGTTGATTCCCACTCTGGGGAACACCTACTCTCCAAAGGATATATAAGCTGTGAATCCACCACCATGATTGTCTTTGATCTAAGAGAGATTACCAAATGGCCATTCTTTTATTAATACATGTGCTGGCCTTATTAATAAATTGATGAAATCATCCAGAAACTATGTCTCTTAGAATTTTTTAACTGTCACAGTAGGGATAGGAAAAAGTATGATATCATTATCCAAAAAACCTTCCATCTTCCCTTTGATTCCACAGGTATCCTGAGAATGCATCTTTCCAGGTATGGATGCTTCCCCCTGGTTGCTTCTTTCCTTCCCCTCCAGCCTCTTTACACTTGATAATCGCTCTTTCAGCCAAACTGCCATCTGGTCAAATGCCGTGACATTTACTTTGAAGGAAGCCTATTGATTTCCCTGTGGAGAAGCTAGCTGGGGACAATTAGTGTGTGCTTCCTGTGGGGACCAAGTGACCTGCAAATGAACAGATACTCAGTGGTGCTCCACATAATAAGGATGCTCAGGGAATCCTTACATGTCTCTCCTCCAGCCCACTTCTCCTACGCACAGGGGAAAAACTGAGCTGAGTAGTTCTTAGCATCTTTGATTCTACCCTGATAACATGCCTGCAGGTTAACCTCATCTTCCTTTCTACATTGAACAAAGGCATCCTCATGTGTTGGCATTGTTTTTCTTTGAAGTTGCCTTACAATGAGCCAGTTCTTTGAAAAAAATCCAGTTCTATCCTTGACATTTTTATCATTCAATTTTGGTGATGGACATTAGTCATGTTGGCGGACTTTCAGACGCCTTTGTGAATTTTACATTGTTTAGTCCCATCACACATTGGAGGCAAGAGGTGCCAAAGGGAATTCAGACAATTTCAGGCCTCTTAAAACAGTGATGGATAGTGATTCCAGGAGGGTAGCTCAGTGAATTAGCTACTGTTTTCTCCTGTCTCTGCCACTGATGAAACTGGAAGATGATAGGACAGTTATTCAACCACTCTATGTTTGAGTTTGTTTATTGATAAAATTGTCAGCTAACACTTACCAGACTCATCTAAATGTAATGAGGAATAATAATAATTGTGGCTAGAAAGCTTTTTTGGCAACTATTACATAATGTAATATAATTTTCATAGCCTTGTGAGTCTGATGCTAACATTCCAGCTCAATCAATCAGTCAACAAATACTTAAGTGGCACAGTGGATAGAGCATTGGACCTGAATTCAGGAGGGACTCATCTTCCTGAGTTCAAATCTGGCCTCAGACACTTACTAGCTGTGTGACCCTGGGCAAGTCATTTAGCCTTGTTTGCCTCAGTTTCCTCATCAGTAAAATGAGCTGGAAGAGGAAATGGCAAACCACTCCAGTATCTTTGCCATGGGGCAAAATGGGGTCATGAAGAGTCAGACATGACTGAAACAACTGAACAATAAACAACAACTAATGTTCCAGGCACTATGGTAGGTGTTTGGGATACCAAACAAACAAACCAAAAAAAAAAAAAAATGGAATAGTCTCTTCACTTAAGATGCTTCCATTCTATTGGAGGAGACAGTCCATGTATTTGTAAGAATATACAAATTATATGCAAAGGAATAAAAAGTCATTTTGAGTGGAGCTTGGCAATAGCAGCTTCAGGGATAAGTAAAGGCCTTAGGCGACCAGTCAGTGCAACCCTTCCCTTCTCCAATCTGCAGCAGTATTTTCAAATGAGAATCAACCCTTGAAGCCATAAATGACCAAACCATAGTCATTTCTACTTGCCAATATTGCTCCCACTAGAATTAAAGGAAGAGCAATGCTGCCTATATGATCAAGAAGCAATGTACTTGGGGGCAGCTAGGTGGCACAGTGGATAAAGCACCGGCTCTGGATTCAGGAAGACCTGAGTTCAAATCTGGCCTCAGACCCTTGATACGTACTAGCTCTGTGACCCTGAGCAAGTCACTTAACCTTCATTGGCCCACCAAAAAAAAAAAAAGAAGAAGAAGAAGCAATGTACTTAAAATATATGTATACATATATGTATATAAATGCATATATATTTACATTAAACATTTAATTCATCAAATATGTGAATGACACTATTCTTTGTGCTAGGGACACAAAGATGAAACCTGCCCTAAAAGGACTTACAATGTAGAATGAAGGAGAAATGTAGATAAATGATGATAGTATAAATTATATTAAGGCTATAGGAAAGTCCTAAAAAAGAGTAGCATGAAAGATTTTAAAGAGGGATCAATTATATTGAAATCTTTGACAATGAAGGATGCTATCAGATTTATATTGTTTTGTGAGGGATCTAAGGACAGAACTATAACTAGGGAAAGATAACCAGGGCTATGTATCAGGAGGTAAGAATTTAATGGGTACTTTAATGTACTTCTTTGGGAGGATAAGAAGACATCTCTCCTCCTTCCTCCCCCGCCCCCACCTGCAATTTAACATCTATTTAACAGGTATAGTTGGTTAAACAGGAAACTACCTCCTCCCACATACCCAGCAGTAGAGTTTGTAGAATTGTAGGATTTCTACCCATAGGTATTAGGGTCACATTGTTCATCTCTTCATGGGGAGCATAACAGGATCCTTTCCCCCTACTAAGTTTGTCATAAAAATAGATTATTTTAGGGATGGGATAGCTAGGTGGCACAATGGATAAAGCACCGGCCCCGGATTCAGGAGGACCTGAGTTCAAATGAAACCTCAGACACTTAACACTTACTAGCTTGTGACCCTGGGCAAGTCATTTAGCCCTCATTGCCCCCCCCCCCTTATGTGTATGTATGTATGTGTATATATATATATACACACACACACACATATATACATACATACATACACAGACACAGAGACACACCCCTTTTAAGTTTTAGAGCAGATCTCTCCACAGATAATCTCTGGATCTCTGTTCTGGAATCATTCTGAATAATACATGCAATTTCAGTGTCCACAAGAGGTTATTATCAGTACCATTGACTCATACAAGGAATAATGTGTGGGAAGAAAGCCATGAAATCAGCAGCATATTGTTGCTCTTTATGGTATGGACCTAAATTGGCTCATGGGGAAAAAAAAGAAAAACAAAAGAAAAGCTAGATAATAAATACTTTTGTTTCTAAATGTAATTGGCTATGGTGGTACCACAATGTAGATGTGATAATAAGAATAATATTGATGATACTATAACATGGATGTAACAGTGACTGGTGTAGGAGCTGCAAAACCATCTACTCCCTCTTCCATGGCCTTTGGGTTGGCAAAGCCATTCTCTTCCCTAATCCTTCTTTTTTTTTTTTTTTTTTTTTTTTTTTTGCGGGGCAATGGGGGTTAAGTGACTTGCCCAGGGTCACACAGCTAGTAAGTGTCAAGTGTCTGAGGCCAGATTTGAACTCAGGTACTCCTGAATCCAGGGCCGGTGCTTTATCCACTGCGCCACCTAGCCGCACCCCCTAATCCTTCTTTCAAAGATTATTTTCCTTCAAGTCATGCTATTTCCTCCTTAAAGCTGGGTTGATTTCAAGTCACTGTCCTTACATCCTTAGGGACAAGTCTTCATATTTCTCAACCTTTACCTGAAGAACTAAGGCACATCTGAGATGCCTAAGACAACCACCTCTGAGGGAAATAATTCACACTTCTTATGCCTTCCACAATTTTTATCTGCTGACTTATGGATTTCTGACATTTTCTATCAAATAATCTACATTCTCCCTGTCTGATGCTTGTAGGTTCTTGAGTAGCTCTCTAGCCCAGCCTGCCTAGACCTTTTTGGAGTCTTACCCAGGAAGACAAGGGTCCACTCCAGAGAAAGTTTTGATCTTGGGTCTAATATTGGTGTCTACAATGAGGTATCTGGTCTGAGACCCTGTGGGATCTGGATTACACCATATATTCGAATGGACTTTCTCGTTCTGATGTAGGACACTTGGCTTTTTGTTCCTTCTCATAGGTGAGCTGCTCCTTTCTGGTGTAGGGTACCTAGACATGATCCTTTCCAGAGAAACTGTTCCTCTAAAGGGCTTGGGGAAGCAATTCTCAAACTTTTGGTTGTCAGGATCCCTTTATGCTCTTAAAAATTATTAACATCCCCCAAAGAGCTTTGGTCTACATTGATTATATCTGCAGATACTTATCACCAAGATTAAGATGGATAAATCAAATAGTTTAATTAATTCATTTAAAATAACAGATCCCTTATGTTAACATAAATACCATTTAAAAAACTATATTTGTAAAAAAAAAAACTTAATGAGAAGAGTGCAATTGTTTGACATATTTTTGTAAATCTCTTTAATGTCTCACTTCATAGAGGACAGCTGGATTCTCATAATCTGCTTCTGTTTTCAAACTATTGTGATATGTCATTTTGCTCAAAGCATAAGAAGAAAATCCAGCCTCACACAGATACGTAGTTGGAAAAGAAAGGGTTACGTTAATAGACAAATAACATCTTAGTATTATTACGAAAATAGTTTTTATCTTGAGGACCCTCTGAGAACTGAAGTGGTCTGTGGCACATGCTCTGAGACCCACTGGCTTAGGTGGGTCTCAACCATCATGGATGGTTGCTACTCTTGTGTAGGGGGAGTCATTCTTTTCCCCTACTCCTCCTTTCACATGTTGTGTTGTTTCCCTCTCAAGGAGAGACTACTTTAAACCTGAAAGAAGAACAAAGGTTTGGATTGCCCAAAATAACTCTCTTCATCCATCAATTAGTAGAAATCAATCGCTAGACTTGGAGTCACAAATATCTGATTTTAAACCCTGACTCAGAAACCTACTAACTATTTGATCTTGAGCAAATCACTTAATTTTTCTGTTCCTTGGCTTCCTTGTTTATAAAAGGAGTGAGTTGGGTTAGATGACCACTGAGGTATTTTATTAGGATTATGTAAATCTTTATACTGAAAGAATTTATTTAAATATGAAACCTAAGAACAACTGACTTCCACTAAGCTGTGAAAATGTTAGTCACAGGTGCAGTACTTCCACCAGGAGAAGCCTCCAACCCCCCCCAAAAAGGAGCAAATAAGAATTTGTATTTTTGAAGAATGTGAAATGTTTGCCTAATTGTTTATTTTATTTAAGGTTAACATAAAGTTCTATAAAGTTGCAAATCTGCTATGAAGTGGAAATTTAACTTTTTTATAATAGAAAAAAGCAATATTAAATGCCAATGAAACCCTAATTAAATGCTTACTTGAAAAAACCCCATAGTTTGTTTGACAGAAACCAAGTAGAAAAGTCAAATCTTTCTTTTACATGACAATCATTCAAATATTTGAAAACAACTATCATCTCCTCCATCTTAAACATCTTCGGTTCTTTCAAATACTCTTGATAGGGTTTATAAACTTGAAGGCCTTTGCCATCTTGGCTGCCTTTCTTTGGACACTTCTCAGCTTAGTAATGTTCTTTCTACAACGTGGTGTCCATGACCATACATAATACCCAAGGCATATTCTGATTAGAGCCAAACATTGTGGAAGCATCACCTTCCTAGGCTTGGAAGCTGTCCCTCTCTTAATATGGTCAGTCCATATTAACTTTTCCTTGGTTTCTATAACACACTAATAATCCATATTTTTTTTGCAGTCTACTAAAACCCCCAGTTGTTTTTCAGAGGAACTGCCCTCTAACCACGTCTTTCTCATATTATTTTTCTGAGGTTGATTTTTAAATTCGAAGTGAAATAGTTGACATGTCTGTTACATTTCACTGTTTTAGATTGAATCCAATGTTCCAGTCTTGTCATGATTGTTTGGAATTCTAACTGTCATCTGATATGCTACTATCCTTCTCAGCTTTGAGCCATCTGCAAAGCTAATAATTATGTTGCCTATGACTTTGTCCAAATTATTTACAAAAAATATTGAACAGTATGAAGTTAAGACAGATATTTGGGAGAAATCCAAAGATCCCCCGCTGCTTACTGTTTGACAAAACTGCTGGGAAAACTGTTCATCAGACTTACAGATATTAGGTTTAGATTAATACCTCAAACCATATCCCCAGGAAAATTTTATACAGATGTATTCCCTAGATATAAAAAGGCCCCTTCATAAATTAAGTTAAAGGAACAAGGGAGAGATTATAATTCAGATTTATGGACAGGGGGAGGGCTCATGACTGAAAAAAGGATAGAGGGGATCATTGAAGAGAAAATGGACAATTTTGATTTCATAAAATTAAAAAGTTTCTGGGGGAAGCTAGGTGGCACAGCAGTTAAAACACTGGCCCTGGATTCAGGAGGACCTGAGTTCAAATCCAGCCTCAGACACATGACACTTACTAGCTGTGTGACCCTGGGCAAGTCACTTAACCCTCATTGCCCTGGCCCCCAAAAAGTTTTTGTACCAACAAATCCAATGAAATTAAAATTGAAGGGAAACAGTTAAGTAGGAAAAAATATCTTTGCCACAAGTTTCTCTGAAAAAGGTCTCATTTCCAATATATAGAAGAAGCTGATTTAAGATTTAAAAAGTCAATTAAAGGGGCAGCTAGGTGGCGCAGTGGATAAAGCACCGGCCCTGGATTCAGGAGTACCTGAGTTCAAATCCGGCCTCAGACACTTGACACTTACTAGCTGTGTGACCCTGGGCAAGTCACTTAACCCCCATTGCCCCGCAAAAAAAAAAGTCAATTAAAGAGGAAAGAAAGAAATGTTGGAGCAACTATGGGAAAACAGACACAGAAAGAATTGTGAATTGGTCTTGTCCTTCTGGAAAGCAATTTGGAATTATACCCCAAAAGTTACTAAAATGTGCATACCTTTTGACACAGTAATGCCACTGAGACCTGTGCCCTAAAGAGATCAAAGAAAGAAGAAAAGTACATATATGTACTGAAATATTAATATCTCTTTTGTAGTGGCAAAGAACTGGAAGCTAAGGGGTGTCAATTAACTAGGAAATAGCTGAATAAATTATGGTGTATGAGCATAATGGAATACCACTTTACCATAATAAATGATGAAAGGGGCAGATTGAGATAAAGCTGGGAGGACTTGTATGAAATTATGATGAGTGAACTGATTGGAACTAGGAGAATAATGTATACAATAACTAGAATATTGAAAAGATAAACATTTTTAAAAATTAAAAAAAATTTAAAGACCTCTATCAATATAATGGCCAATAAGAAAACTGATGTTGGAACATACTTCCCACTCCTCATAAAGAGATTATAGACCAGAAGTGCAGGATGACACATGCATTTTCATGTGTCCAATTTGTGTTTGTGGGGTGTTTGTTCTTTTGTTTGACTATACTTATTTGTTGCAAAGAAGCGATAGTTTTACTGGGGATGCATAACTGGTAGTGGGGAGAATATGCAGAGTAGTAACAGTAACACACATGCAAATACCCTCACAACCCCCACAGAGAATGGTAAGAGCATAAATGAAGGTACAGAGGGAAACAGATACATTTCTCAGCTGTGGTACCTTGAGTTTGGTCTCTAATGTAGGAGTACCCTGCCAGGAACATAGTAGGAGCTTAATAAATGCTGATCAGCTGACCTGGAGACACCCCCTCCATAGGGCACATTCCTTTACCACCACCCCGACCACTACCACTACTACTACTGCTACTACTACTACTACCACCACCACCACCACCACTATTACTACTACTACCATCACCACAACTACCACTACCATCACTGCTATCATACAACTGCCACCGCCACTACTACCACACAACTACCATCACCACTACTACCACCACCACCATTACTACTAATACTACCATCAGTACTACCACCACTACCACTATCACCACTACCACTGCTACTACTGTGACTACCACTACCACTACTACCACCACCATTACTACTACTACTTTTAAAGGTTTGCAAAGTACTCTCCATATATTATGTCATTTGAGCTGAACAACTGTCTCGTGAGGTAGATGCTATTTGCAGAGCAGGAAACTGAGGCTAAATTGTGAGATTTTTGTGGTATCTGGGTTATAGGATCAGAAGTCTCTTACTGGAAGGGAAATAAAGTCCCAAAGCTATATAATTTTAAAACAAACATATAATCTTTACCTAATGGAGATTCATGGTTCATGTACAATCCTCTTTTTCTGCTTTGTGTATATGGAAATGCCCATGTTTCCTGTTGTTTGTTAAGTTCAGAATAACAACAAAAATAGTTTTATTATTTTTAGTAAAATCAAGGCAAAACAAAGAAAAATACCTCACTACAATGAAGATCTACTGTCAGTAGCATTGCTGGCAATTATGAGATGATTTCTCCATTTGGCAAAGACATGTCTTGGGCATGGCTGTGCAAGATAAAAATGAAATTATTTTAGATATGATTACTGAGATAGCTTGCATTTCACAGAGATGGTTGCATGTATTTTGCCCTTATGGAATGATAAATTTGGAGCATATCAATAAGATTGAGAAATAAATGATTCTCCTAACTGTCAGCTTTTTTCATTCTGATTCCTAAAGGGTCTTTCCTTTTCACCAAATACAGAAAAATGTTGATCAGTTGCTCCATTTTATTCTGGTTATGGTATCATTTAGGTAGATAACTGTGCTTACACTTTACTTCACTAGTACTGAGAGGACAGGATATCCTCAGGTGGCTTATGATAAAATAGGGATGATAAGACAGTTAGACACATAACCATACCAAAAATTAGAATCAACTTGGTGCCCTAGAGAAAGATAAACAAAATGTTCTAAATTCAGATGAGTCCATCCTCCTAATGAGCATAAGTGAAAGGTCTGATTGCACGCTCAGGATGACTAGTTTATCAGAAAGTGTGCTTGAAGACCTGTGTCTGAGGAGAATCTGGGTTTCCTGGGAAATGGTTGCTATAGTAGCACATGAGAAATAAATCAACAAATACAATGATTTGTGAGACTTAAATCAAGCTTGTTCCAATATTATGTTCTGAAGAAAGAGTTGGGATTTGGATATTCTTCAATTCAACATGCATTTATTAAGTGTCTGATGTATTTAGGGTGTTGTGCTAGGCACTGGGTACCTAGATAAGACCTGTTTATGTTCACATTGAACTCAAAGTCTAGGAAAGAAAATACAGCTTGATGCACACTTATTAACACATAATATTACTCAACTAGAGTATTAGAAAGGTACAACCCCCCCCCACAAACAAACAAACAAACAAACAAACAAACAAATCAGGGCTTCTCCCAGGAGGATGGACATTAGATTAAGCCTTCAGACCAGGGCTCTTGAAATCTAGTGAGAAAATGAAGTATAACAAGGCTTTGATGTCTGCTCAGATCACTTAACTTGGGAGATCACTTAACTCATTTTAAGGATCTGCCTCTGGGAAAAGACATTCTATGCTCCCCTACCATATTGGTTGGAACAGTCTCTTTCTACTGATTCTGTAGCCAGAATGGGTTTCATCTTTGAAATGACCAAAGTGGGACCATCTCATTCTTTTCCAGAGTTGTGCAAAGGGATGAAGTATCTATTTATCCAGAACATGGGTACCATGAACTGAGCTGGGCGGAGGTAAGGGCTACCTTCCCTCTCTCCCCTTTTAGGCTCTACATCTCTTAGAAATGTGCTTGATATTTAACATGCTTCATTTGACCTCAGTTCTAGGCACAGATGGTGCAGGCTCTGGACCTAGACTCAAGCCAAGGCAACTTTGGAAACAGGATTCCAGGCCAATGTTGCTGCTGGCACTGAGAAGCCAGAGTACCCAAGACCCAAATCCAGTGGGAGCTTTAGACTTTGAACTTTGTGGGATTGAGCTATATAGGATCTGAGCTAAACTGTGAACCTAATCCCCTACCCTGTTCCCCAGAGACTGAGGTTGTCCATGTGTTTGGGGGGGAGTGTTTATATGTTTGTTCTTGCTATACCTTTGAAATAAATATTCCCTTGTAAAAGCTAATCTGGCTGTTGAGTGGTATAGTAGAACAGGGTGAAGGGAGTTCCTAAAAATGGAAGAATACCATCCGTGGGGGGTTGAGTTAAAGGCAGAAAGATTGGACACTTCCCCTTAAAGGTTCAGGCAGTAGGGACCAGAGTAGCTACTGTTACAGAAGTAATAAAAAAGATCCATTAAATTTATGAAGATAATAGTAGTTATTCCACCTCCTTGAACCCCTGGAAGATATCTAACATTTAAGTAGCCCTAAATCCCATGGTCTTTTTCTTGGTTGACTTGGCCTCTTGAGGTGACCTTGTGGATTTGTCCTTACCTCTGCCTAATGTAAACAAGTTGGAAGACCTTTTCTAGTTACTGGTCATTTATTTATTTATCAATTTATCTAGTCACTTATGTATCTTATTCCTTATTGTCCATTCTTGTATCTATTTATTTGTTTGTCTATCTATTTATATGTCTATTTATTTATCTGGACCAAAGCTGTGATTTCACTGATAATAGGGAACTCCTTGTTAGGATTTTTTGCCAATACTTATCTATAACTGCTATACAATATATAGTCTTAAAGAGTAGTCTGAGACATGGCTATCTTTGACTTACCTAGAGTCCCAAAACAAGTATGTACTAGAAACAGAATTTGAATGTGGGTTTTCTTCATTCTGAGTTTGTCTTTTCATCTGTCATGCTATCTCTTTGTTGATTTACCTATTTCATATAGAACACACACACATATATTCTATATTGATTTATAGAAGAGTTAAATGTTAAGGTAATGCTAGATCCTGTGTGTGAAGAATCTTCAAAGTTTAAGCCCTCACAGTCACAGAGAAAGAAGTGTAAGTTGTTGGAGTTGGAAAAAACTTTAGAGTTAATTTCTCTCAACCTTTTAATCAACATGGTTATCCTCTCCACAGTATTCCCAACAGGTCAGCATTCATCTTCTACTTGAACCAGATGCCAAGTAGACATCTCCATAGACATCTCCAACCCAACGTTTCCAAAATAGATCATTATCTTTCCTCTCAAATCCACCTTTTCCCCTAAATTCTCTATTCTTGTCACCATCATCCTAGTCTTGGGAGCTCCCAACCTCTGAACTATCCTTAATTCTGCTCTCTCCTATCCTCTCTCCTTCAGCAATATTTCTCACATCAATCCCCTGTTCTCCACTCACATAGTCACAACCCGCCCCCCTAGATTTGGCCCTTATCATATGTTGTCTGGACTATTGCAACAGCCTTCTTTACAAATATTGTCTCATTTGTCCTCACAACCACTCTGTAAGGTAGTTTCTATTATCTCCCCTATTTTTACCCATGAGGAAACTGATATACAGAGAAGTTAAGACATTTACCCAGGGTTCCAAAACTGGTAAGTGTCTGAGGCTGGATTTGAATGAAATAGCCTTCTAACTGGTTTCATTGCTGTCAGTCTCACCTCTCTAATCCTATTCCACCCAACTGCCAAATTGATAATCTTAAAGCAAAGATGTGACCTTTCCATTTACAGGTCCAAGAAGCTTCAGAAATGTTATTGCCTATAGGATAAAATACAAATTTCCATTTGCCATTGTAACGATTGGAATAACGCCACCTGCTGGATACTAACTGTAGAAGAGTTCTGCCCATGAAGCGAAGGTCTTTGAGGGCAAGACCAGGAGTCTTTTCTTTGGTATCAGGAAGTGATGCGGACTAGTGGGAGGAGGAAGGAGGAGATGGAGGCGCTCTTTCCTCTGGACTCTGGTGGAGAAGGGAGCTAAAAATGTGCTCTCCCTTTAATAGATAGAAATCTAGGCCTTTCTCTCTCTCTTTACCAAATTCTTATTCTCCTTAATAAATGCTTAAAAGTCTAACTCTTGCTAAAGCTTATAATTTATTGGCGACCACTCATTAGATATTTTAGACAGTTTAGCTAGAATTTTAGCCCTTAACACCATTTAAAACCCTTTGTAATCTGGCCCAATTTATCTTTCTAGAGAGATCTCACATGATTTCCCCTCATTAACTCTATATTTCATTCAAACTGGCCTATTTTCTATTTCTTAGAGGCAGCATTTTGCTGGAGCAAGCTTATACTAGCTCACAAAAGCCACTTGTTAAATTTTCAGAAATCAGCAAATACCATGCACCATGACTTGCCTTATTGTTTTGTTCACTAGACTTAAGAAAGCTTTGGAGAAAATGTTAACGAGGCAAATTACACTTAAAAGTGTGTCATGGGTACGTTACATTTCACCCCATCCCCCACCCCCCACTCTCCCAAAGCCCAAGAGCTGGTTATTCATCAGCCCTTCACTGCTTCTAACCTTGTACCTCCCACCTATAGGCCTTCCTATAGCTTTTCCTCCCACACAACGAATTTGTTTCCTCCTCACTTCACTCCATTCAAGGCTCAGCTCAATTACTTCTTGATGAAAGAGGGCTTTTCTGATCCTCTCCTCCCAGTTGTTAATGACTCTTCATCTCTTCCCCCCACTGAAATTACTTAGACTTTTACTTTGCATTTATTAGCTTATCCATGTGCACATGCTTTCCTACAGTAGACTGTAAATGCCCTGAGGACAGGAAATTTGACTTTTTCTTTTGTCTTTGTTTTCCCAGTACTATGCATATAGAATTCACTTAATTAATTAATGTTTGTTGAATTTAATTGAATTGGAAGTTGCAAAGAGATGAATTTAGGCTTTTTGTAAGGGGAAAAAACTCCCAAATGAGAGCTATCCAGAGACAAAATGGATTACTGAGAGGGGAATGTGGTTGAGGGTTCTTCAATCTAAGGTGAGATGACCACCACTTTTGTTGTTTGGTTGCAGAAGGGATTATTTTTTTCCTGGGTACAGGCCATACTAAATCATCATTAAGGGATGCTAGCTGGCATAGTGGATAGAGCACAGTGTCTGAAATAAGGGAGACAACTTCCTAAGTTCAAATCTGGCCTCAAACACTTACTGGCTGGGTGGTTCTTGTCAAGTCACTTAACCCTGTTTGCCTCAGTTTCCTTATGTGTAAAGTGAGCTGGAGAAGAAAATGGCAAGCCACTCCAGTATCTTTTCCAAGAAAACCTCAAGTGGGGTCATGAAGACTTTGACTTGATTGAAACTACTCAACAACAAAAAAATGACTACTGATGTCCTGTCTAAAGAGGCTGTAAGTCTGTGATTCTGTGAATGCATCTTCAAATTTGAGCAGGAGGAATACATCTCCACTAAGGTTTCACATTTTCAAGCTAAATATAATTTCCTTCAATCATTCCTCAGAGGAACTAAAGACTTAAGTTAACCTTTAATGTGTGTTTGAGTATTTAAAATACATCTCTTACTTGTGAGATATTAACTAGAAATCAGCATGAAAAGAACATTTCTGCTAATGGGGTAGTATAAACTTGTCTAAGCGATGAGGCTGGGAAGTGATGTGATTTTTAAGGCAAACATACTCAAACTTACATATCTATGTGAAGACTTTTCTTTGAAATAATCATCATGAGGGGACAGCTAGGTGGTATAGTGGATAAAGCACTGGCCCTGGATTCAGGAGGACCTGAGTTCAAATCCGACCTCAGACACTTGACACTTACTAGCTGTGTGACCCTGGGCAAGTCACTTAACCCTCATTGGCCAGCAAAAATAATAATAACCATCATTATCATCATCATCACCTTGAAAGCTGGTAGGCTTATTCTAATACTAACAACATTTTCAATTTCTGAGCATTCACTTCTGAGTCATCTAATGAACCAAGAACCCAAGAAACTGGCTTTATAGTCCATGCTTTGTTTCTTATTCTCAAAAACTTATACCCAAGCTTGATTATTCACCTAATTTACTTGGTTCTGAATGACTTTGTCATATGAAACTAAACTAGAGGACAGATATACCTAGAGAGATAAGCAGAACCAAATTGGACTGAGCTAGCTTCCATCTCCACCCTTCATTCTGGTTTCCCTTACCCCCAGGAGATAAATTTGGGTGTGGCTGCGGCCTTTGTGTCCTGAAGAGGGATCCGCAGCCACCCCTCACCCAATTCCTCCAGTCACTGCCAGTGGGGGATGGTCCTCCCTCACGAAAGGAACTTTCCACAGGCAGATGGTCCACCCCCATCGTCCTCTGTAGGAGTACCTGCCAATCTCCTGCTCAAGGAGATTGGTACCTCTGAGCCACGTGCTTTGTGCCAATCTCCCCATGAGAAGTCCAAGGATTTCTTTCATGGTTTCCCTCCCCCCCATCCCTTCCCTTGCCCCTAAATAAACTACCACTTTATTCTAACTACTTTTGTGTGCTAGAGGGTGTAATTCTTTAAAGAGGAATTCCTAAGAACCCGTACCCCTAACCCAAACTCTGTACCCCATTTCCCCCATTACAATTTGTTACCAAGGAAGACATGCAAAAAAGATTTGACTCAGCTTTTTGAAGTTAATTCCAAAGGTGTGCCAGAAAATGTTTTAATTGATGGAAGTATTGTTGGACTTACTGTATGGCCTCACAACCTAACCATTCTGAAGGCAGACAAAACATACCTCTAAATGTAAAAGATCTTGTATGCTTGTTAAATCAGTCATGGCTGGAATCTGTTTATATATTCTATCCATATCCATATTTTCTTAGTGTGGTTACTCTTTCACACTGTAGAATCCCAGAGGTGAAAGGTAACTCAGAGATTCTTGGTCCGACTCTTTAACTGAAGCTGGAATCTCTTCAATGGCATCCTGCCAAGTAACCACTCCACCTTCACTTAAATGCCTCTGGTGTTGGGGCCGGCTTGTATTTGGGGCAATTGTTAAATTTTCTGTGTGAACATCCAGATTTGGAAATCATCAAATGCTCAAATCATGGCTTGATTTATTGTTTTGTTGATTTTGTCTAGACTTAAGAAAGTGATGAAGTAAATGTTAGTAATGTGTACTAAACTTAAAAGTATGCCCTGTGTACATAAACATTTAGAACATGCTCCTGATTAATTTCCTTTTTAGGTTACAACCTCTTTGATAGCAAGGACCATGTCATAGTCTTCCCTCTCTCTCTCTCCCTTTTTTAAAATTTAGCATTGGGGGGGGGGGGAGCAATTGGGGTTAAGTGACTTGCCCAGGGTCACACAGCTAGTAAGTGTCAACTATCTGAGGCTAGATTTCAACTCAGGTCCTCCTGAATCCAGGGCCAGTGCTCTATCCACTGCACCACCTAGCTGCCCCAATTTAGCACTTTTTAACCTAGTGGTATTTGATATAATTTGATTGAATGATTTAATGGAAAAACTGATTGATAGGCTTCTCATGGTATGGAGAGAGGGATAGGAAAAAAGTTTGGGCTTTAAGTTAGAAAGAATATGTAGAAGAAAAAAAAAAACCCTTTAATTTGCAAACCATTACCCCAGGGTTAAAGACATCATAATGTAATTTGGGTAGCTGTGTTTCAGGGCCTCATAACCTTTTCAACTAGGGCAGGAAATATTTCTGTTTTCCTAGGTCACAGGGGCTTGTGGCATCTAAAAAAATATAAAGCTCTTTTCTTGAGAAAAGACCAGAAAGATGAGGATGGTGGAGGGCCTTGACTGTCTTCATGGCTTAGGAGCTTCAGCTGGAGGCACTGAGGAGATTAGTTTGGAGAGGTGGGAGGGAGGACTCCTGATGTTTGGCTTTGAGTATTTGAAGGGCTGGCATGTAGAAAGAGTTTACCTTTGTACTGCTTGACTTCAGGGGCAAGAAGGAGGAGTAATGGGTAGAAAGATAGATTTTATTTTAATGTAAGGAATGTCCAAACAATTGGAATGATCCCAAAGTGGAATGACTATCTTGGAAAGTAGAGGAAAGGTGGATAAAACACTGGCCCTGGATTCAGGAGTACCTGAGTTCAAATCCGGCCTCAGACACTTGATGCTTACTAGCTGTGTGACCCTGGGTGAGTCACTTAACCCTCATTGCCCAGCAAAAAAATAAAATAAAAAAATAAGTAGAGGAAAGGACCCACTTTCTCTTAGGGGTCTTCTTTTTAAAAATTATTTATTTATTTTTAACATTATTATTTTTTTAAATTTTGAGTTCCAAATTCTCTCTCTTCTTCCCTTCATGCCCTCTCCCACTCATCGAGAAGGCCAGCAATATGATATCAATTATGCATGTAAAGAAGTGGCACAGTGGATAGAGTGCTGGGCCTGGAGTAAAAAAGACCTGAGTTCAATTCTGGCCTCAGACACTTACTAGCTGTGTGACCCTGGGCAAGTCTTTTCACCCTGTTTACCTCAATTTCCTTATCTGTAAAATGAGTTGGAGAGGGAAATGGCAAACCTCTTCAGTATCTTTACCAAAAAAAACCCCAAAAGGGGTCATGAAGAGTTGGACACAACCAGAAAAATGAATAAACAACCACAACATGCATGCAAAGTCATACAAAACATATTTCCATATTAGCTATGTTGCAAAAAAGACAGAAAAGTGAAAAAAAGTGAAAAAAAAAGGTATGCTTCTATCTGCATTGAATTCAACATTTCTCTCTCTAGAAGGGGATAATGTTTTTTCATCATGGGTCCTTTTGAGTTATATTAGAAGCCTCCTGGCAAAAATTGAGTAGATCTTTATTGAGAGCATGGTAGAGGGGATTATTGTTCAGATGCAGTTTGGACGAGATCAGGGGTTCTTATGATGGCGTCCGTGAACTTGAGTTTTGGCAATTTAATTTCAATATAATTGGCTTCCTCGGTAATCCCAGTATTTCACTTAATGTTTCTAATAACCTGATTCTAAGAAGCAGTTAAAAGGCATCATTAGAATGCCAAAGAGGTCGATAATTCAAAAAGATCCGGAACCCCTGATGGTTTCTGAGTTCACTTCCAAAGTTGAGATTCAGTGATCCTGGAATATGGAGAGGGGAGAAACGTGAAGCTGTTCAGGTTTTGTCACTTGGGACCGCAAATGGGTAGATTTTTCCTGGCTTCCCTTTGTAGTAGTTCACAGAATTCTAGAATCTCTGACTTGGAAGGAAACTCATAAGTCATTGTCCAATTTGGTCAACTCCAACTTGTATGTGGCATTTCTTGATTATTGTGTGGCTTCCTTGAGTAGCTCTTTTTTGAGTGATGTGTATGAGGCCTTTACAACAATGACGTCTTTTCAGAATGCCGTTAAAAACCCTTGTTTTTGTGGAAACGATGGCCTGATCATTACCAGTAAATTCAGAGTTGGCTTTTACCCAACTAACTGCCACATATGGTGAGGTCAGTTTTTTTTTTTTTTTAATGGTGAAACAAATCATATAAAAATTGAGTGAGCAACAAGAGTGATCTTCCTATTTACAAGCTTGAAGTTATCTTTAGCTACATCTCATTGGAGAAGCTTGGGTGGGGGGGAGTGTAACATAAGTAGGTTATCCTTTATCATCTAACCAACCTGAAGTAACTCAGGCTGCCTAGAGTGACACAAGGCCAGTGTACGCGTGTGTGTTTTGGGCTGGGGTGGTGGTGCGGAAATGCAAATGAATTATATTTTGAGTTCTGGGTTGCTTTTTACCATTCTGCATTTGGTCATTATTGAAAGCAAACCACTTCGATCCCCCATGGGCTGCTGTCAAAAGGAAACCCTATCCAGAGCGATTGACATCCTCTTCATGAAAGCTATGAGATTCAGAGCCTCTGTACCAGTAAGTATTAAATTTTGCTTGGATGAGCAATGACCCAGGACATTTTCAAAGTGTGGCGTGTGTGCTGGGTAGACCTAATCTCATTTTTTTTTTTTTTTTTTTGCATTGTAGGTAGATCGCATCAAACACAAAAAATTGCTAAAAAAGAAAACCAAAATTCTGTTCATGGTAAGTTTGGGATTCCTTCCCTTTTTAAAATTTTTCTACCCGGTTGATGTCTGCAGAATTAACCATCTCACCCTCAATCCCCTAAGGAAGCAATCTCTAATGACTAGAAGGGTGTTGCTAGGACAGGAACCAGGCAACACTTGATACTTCTTAGGGGTCAGCACCTGGTCCTTCAATCTCCCAGTGAAGTATTGATTGAGGGGTGACATAGGGGCAAGAACTTGCCATCTATGATAAACTAATGCAATACCCCATTTGCTTGGTTTATAGAAAAGCTGCCAATTTCGAGAGCAACTGCTTTCCTTTTTCATGGAAGATGTTCTCGGGCACCTTCAGTTTCCATCAAACAAAGAGACAGGCTTTATTGAGGACTTTCGTAGCTTTGGAAAGAAATTGAATCACTGTGTAAGTATATTCTCCAGAGCATGGGCATTCTAATCTTTCTTACCCTCTCTAGAACAAAGTCCAGGGCAAAGCCATTTGCAAAAGCCATTTGTATCTCCAAAACAAAGAGCTTTTCAAACAGATTTTAGTCCTCAAGAACTGCTAATAATTGCATGACTTGGTAACTACATAAAATACCAATGTATAACCCATACCTTCCCTTTCTAGGCCAAAATCTATGATCCTATCACCTTAAAAGAAATGTATTGAAGTGTGCAAAAAAAATTGATACAATATTAACTACTTAGAGTATCTTTAAGTATTCAAATATTTGAAAGTTGACTGTCATTTGGAAGATGCAATTCTATTCTGCAGGGCCCCAGAGGAAAAAATGGGCCAAAGAATGAAAGTTATTGGAAAGCAGATTTCAAATTAACCTAAGAAAGAGGTTCCTAAAGGCTACTGTTGGAGATAACACCATCTCCCAAGTACTTTAAATGAAGGTGGGACAATCATTTACTGGGGATATGGTAGAAAGGATTCATGCTTTAGGCAGGGGTTGGTTTGACTTAATGACTTCTGATTTCTATTCCAAATCCAAGATCCCCTGAGTCATTTTACTTTTCTGGACTGTACTATTCTCACCTGTAAAATGATAGGGTTGAACTAGGTGATTCTCTAAGATCTTTCTGCCCCTGAAATTCTTTGATTTTATGATATATTTTTTTGGTCTTCACATCATTATAATTCCCTTTATTTATCTATCTTTTAAAGGCAAAAGTCAGGGGATATTAATTACATTTCTTATCCCCCCATATCAGTTATTTGTGTAAGTTTTATTAGTCTCTATTGTAAAGAATTATGCAGGGGGCCAAGTGAAAAGGTCAATTCTAAATAAAATATCAATTTGCTTTCATACGACATATTTCCCCTTTCTTCACCTAAAACTGCTATCCTCAATGTATTCACTGTCTGATGTGTCTTCACAATTAAAGGGTCAGAGGGAGAATCACCTTATAAAAGCAGCCACTGAAAGAGAAAGGATAGAGAAGAGATGGGATTGTGTTAGATAAAGACAGAGATGCCTCTCTGATAACATGGAGCTAAGATTTTGCTTTGGTGCTATCAGACTTCCAAGTGTGCTTTTCTTATACCCTAGAACTTGTCTTCAATAATGCCAGGGACAGCAAAAGGCTTTAAAGGGGGCTTGCTGTATTTCAGGGTTGACCTTCCTGACATTGAATAGGACAGATGGTCCCTCTGCCTTCCTTTTGTATTCAATGAGAGAGATGTTTACCTACAGTTAGAATTTCTTTCCCCTTGCTGTTTCTTTTAAACCTCATTGAATCAATCAACACTCATTAGTGCCTACTATGTTCCAGGCAGTGTTCTAAGTACTAGGGATAAAAAAAGGTAAAAGACAATTCCAACTGTTAAGGAACTTACAATCTAATGGAATCAAGGTAAGAGAAACTGAGGATATATGGTAGTGGCTTGGAAAGAACCCTGATTCTGGAATCAGAAGAACTGAGTTCAAGTCTTGATTCTGATGCCAACTGGCTGTGTAAGGGGTGGGAAGAAGGACCTCTATTTCCTTATCTGTAAGATAAAAGTTAGGTGGCCCAGTGTGTTAGTCTTGGAATCAGGAAGGTTTGAGTTCAAATCTTGCTTTAAATGCTTACTAGATGCTTAATCATCAGATACTTACCACATAACCCTGGGCAAGTCAATTAACCTTATGGAGTATCATCTTTCTTATCTGTAAAATGAATAAGTTGGATTAAGTGATTTCTAAGATCCCTTTCCGATTCTAAATTCTGTTGCTTTTCCATGATCTTTTCTATGCACGGGCTAATCAAGTGTTTACAAAATCAGTTGCCTTGGTTTGGCATATGGATATATGTATGTATGTATATATATGCATGCATGTATTCATGTGCATGTGTATTATGTATATATGTATATGTATGTATATATATAATAAAAAAATTATCCAAATAACAAATAATAAGAGAAATGCCAGTTAAAACAATTCTGAGATTTCACCTCAAATGTACAAATTCAGGAAAGATAATAATAAAAACCCCCAAACCAGAAATAGTCAATTTTGAAGGGACTAAGAAAAGATAAGCAAACTAATATACTGTCAGTGGAGATGTGAATTGTGTCATATATACACGCATATACATACATATATACATATACACACACATACATATAATGCAATGCATATGTCATTTGTGATGTTGGTTATTGCATCTCCCAAAAGCTCACAACTCCATCCTCCTTATGCTAACCTGGTACCTCCTCATAAAGAATGAAAGGAGAATGGTTCAGGCCAAGTGTGCTGATCTTTAATGAAGGAAAAAAAGAATAGGTAGCATCCTACCACTGCCATGAGGGCATTTTGAGACAGAGGGTGGATAACTGCAATCATTGCTCTGCTACACGGGGGCTGAATGATTCCATTTCCCCTCTCTTTTAGCACCAAGGCTTAGAGGCTAACATATCAGCAGCAGCAGCAAAAAAAAAAAAAAGGTTCTGTTTTTGATTTGGCTATTGAAAGGATCTAAATAGAATAAGGTGAAAGTGTCTCTTTAAGTCTGTAGAGAAATGAGAAGAATTTAACTCATCCTAATGACAAGACAGAGATAGAATAGAAAGGATTGGCCAGAAAGACTTGGGGTCAATTCCTATCCTAGCTGCTCAACTCATTTAATCTCTTGGAGTTCTTCTACACAGGTATTTTTTTTTTTTTTGGTGGGACAATGAGGGTTAAGTGACTTGCCCAGGGTCACTCAGCTAGTAAGTGTTAAGTGTCTGAGGTTGGATTTGAATTCAGGTCCTCCTGACTCCAAGGCTGGTGCTTTATCCATTGTGCCACCTAGCTGCCCCTATACAGGTCTTTTAACACTAAGGGTAGAAGGTGCTAACCTGTTTCTGGTAGATGGAGTTTCCTCACCTGAGAATTTCCTGTCCTGATGAAATCATTATTACCATGGGACAAAGGTGTGTGTGTGTGTGTGTGTGTGTGTGTGTGTGTGTGTGTGTGTGTGTGTGTGTGTGTGTGTGTATGTGTTTGATACTTTTCTTGGGGGATTGGAAGGTCAAGAGCTTTCTATGGTCTGGGTGCTATTTCTATGGGACCTTCTGATTTTCTTTCTTCTAAGAGCCCTTGATTCTTCTTGTTAGATGGTAACGGCTGTTTAAGTTCTTTTATTTTATAGAAGTTTTTAATTAAAGTGAAATGTTGTTCTCCTTCCCCCAGTTTAGCTCAAAGTAGTACATTCCACTTAGACACAGGAGGCAATAGTATGGTATACTATTATACCATAGTATAATAATAGTAGAGGTGCTGAATGCCCCTGAGCAGAGACCTGCATTTAAATCCTGGCACAGTTACCATAAGGGCAACTGGGTGGTGAAGTGGATAGAGCGCTGAGCCTTAACTCAGGAAGATTCAAATCCTGCTTCAGAGACCCACTAGTTGCATGACCCTGGGCGAATCATTTAACCCTGTTTGTCTCAGTTTCCTCATCTGTAAAATGAGTAGGAGAAGGAAATGGCAAACTACTCCAGTCTTTGCCAAGAAAACCCTAAATAGGGTCACAAAAGGTCTGAAACAATTGAATAACAAAAACACTTATCATGAGCAGATTGTTTAACTTGTGGACAGTATATAGACCAGGAATTCTGAACCTTGGCTCTATCATGGTCTCTCTCCCCTTTTTTAGCGTGTCTGGTGAAACTTAATAATCCTTTAGTCATAATGTTTTTAAATTTATAAAATAAAATATATAGGATGACAAAGGAAATCAAAGGTTAGTCAAAAGAAAGATGTATTCTTTTTCCCCATTGACAGTTATTGGTCCCATGAAATCTATCCATAGTCCTAAGGGCTGTATAGATCCCAGTTTAAGAACATCAGATCTAAACAAAGGCAACCAGAATGAGGAAAGGCCTTGAGATTAGACAATCTAAGAACTGGTGGATGGGATTAGGGATATTTAACCTGGAGAAGTAGAGGGATTGTGAAATCTGTCTTCCAGCATCTATGGGGCTATGCTGTGGAAGAAGTTTGAGATTTATTCTTTAAATAGAAATAGGAACAATGAAAGGACCTTGCCAATAATCAGCGTTAGCATTTTTATACGAAAAACTGCCTAATAATTGTTGTTCAATACTTTTCAGTCATGTCTGCCTCTTTGTGACCCCATTTTGAGGTTTTCTTGGAAAAGGTAGTAGAGTGGTTTCCTTTTCCAGCTCATTTTACAGATGAGGAACTGAGGCAAACAGGGTTAAGTGACTTGCCCAGGGTCACACAACTGGTAAGTGTCTGAGGCTAGATTTGAACTTAGGAAGATGAGTCTTCCTGACTCCAGGCCCAACAATTTATCCACTGTGCCACCTACCTGCCTAACAATTAGAGTTATCCAAAAATGGTGATGGGGGGGGCAGTTAGGTGGCATATTAGAGTACTGGTCCTGAAGTTGGAAGGATGTGAGTTCAAATCTTACCTCAAACACTCACTACCTGTGTGACTCTGGGCAAGTCACTTAACCCTGATTGCCTAAACTTCCAGGGCCATCTCCAGTTGTCCTGATACATATTTTGCCACTGGACCCAGATGGCTTTGGAGGAGATAGTGAGGTTGGTCACCTTGCACAGTCCTCCCTCACTTAAATCCAATTTACTGTAAGACATGACATCACCCCAATGTCATGGTCCTCTTTGAAAACTAAGGACAGGGGGGCAGCTAGGTGGCGAAGTGGATAGAGCACGGCCCTGAATTCAGGAGTACCTGAGTTCAAATCCAGCCTCAGACACTTAACACTTACTAGCTGTGTGACCTTGGGCAAGTCACTTAACCCCAATTGCCTCACTTAAAAATAAATTAAAAAAAAAAAAGAAAACTAAGGACAGGGGCAGCTAGGTGGCGCAGTGGATAGAGCACCGACCCTGGAATCAGGAGTACCTGAGTTCAAATCCGGCCTCAGACACTTAACACTTACTAGCTGTGTGACCCCAGGCAAGTCACTTAACCCCAATTGCATCACCAAAAAAAAAGAAAAAAAAAGAAAAAAGAAAACTAAGGACAAACAACAATACAAAAATCGAATGATTATCTCTGAAGGTTGTCTCTGATATAATTTAGTTGCAAGAATTAATGGAAAAACTGATTGATAGAGAGGCTTCTCATAGTATGGAGAGAGGGCTCTGGAAAAAGTGTGGGCCTTATGTTAGAAGGAATGTATAGAAGAAAAAAGTTTCTCTGCCAATGTCAGTGATCCTGGATGATGGACTCTGGACTGGACCTCGTTGGTGAAGGCTGAATGAAAGAGCAAATAAGATGACAAAACCTCCCATTTGGGGTTTTCTTGGCGAAGATCCTGGAGTGGTCTGCCATTTCCTTCTCTAGATCGTTTTACAGGTGAAGAAACTGAGGCAAACAAGGTTAAGTGACTTGCTTAGGGTCACACAGCTAGTAAGTGTCTCAGACTGGATTTTTTTTTTTTTTTTTTTTTTTTTAGTGAGGCAATTGGGGTTAAGCGACTTGCCCAGGGTCACACAGCTAGTAAGTGTTAAGTGTCTGAGGCCGGATTTGAACTCAGGTCCTCCTGAATCCAGGGCCGGTGCTCTATCCACTGCGCCACTTAGCTGCCCCTCAGACTGGATTTTAATCCATGAAGATGAGTCTGATTCTAAGTCCAGTGGTCTAGGCACTATCATACAACCTTATTGGTTATACGGTAGATAAAGTTTTGTTCAGGTATGGGCTGGACCAAATGGTCTATAGGATTCTTTCCAACTCTGAAATTCCATGATTTTCTTAGTCTCAGTTTCCTCATCTGTAAAATGAAGATGATAATCCCTTTAGTGCCTATATCAGTGGCATTGTGAGACTTAACTGAGAAAATTTGACTAAAACCCTAGATAAATGTCATCTATTACTATGGACATTTTGGGGGGTAAGTCTATTGATATGCTGGGGAGGGGGCGGGAATCAAAATAAAAGGATTCCCATGCTTGGTTTTTTCCTTAATGAAGTTTTCTTGTTTCTGTTGCTAGATTACTCGTCTTTGTGAAAAATGACTGTCAATATTCAAATATCAGCCAACTTCTGGTTTCAGTGATTCAGAAAACTATGCTTCCAAGAACTTTTTTTTTTCCTCATTTTTTTTTTTTGAGAAATTTTATTTTCAAGTTGATCTCAACCTGACAAAGCAAATATTGATTCTTGGCCAGACTCTGCTATAAGTTAATTATTATGAAGAGATACCTTCTGTGTTTAGGTTTTGTAGTTTGTGAAGCTATTGGCTCCCTCTGATGGTAGAATTTTAATTCACACAGATTCAGTCCCTTCCATACTTTATAGTATGAACGAGCCCAGTATTTCCCAGCTTTTTGTCTTTTACATGAAACGGGGTCACAGGACCATAAATTTGGAGCTAGAAGAGACCTTAGAGACCAGTGAATCCAATCCCTCATTTTAGAGAAGTTAATGATTTGTTTAGGATCATGGGTTACAAGGTCAGATTACAAATCCCGTGTGACTGGGGTGCGATTTGAACTCAGATCTGCCCTACTCCAAGACTGGCCCTCCATACACTGCGTTTTACTGTCTCTGGGATAAAACTTTTCCTTCTGGTTAACCTTTCAATAAATCATCCCATAATCTCCTTTGTGATATCAGTAACTATGAGTTGAGCATTTGAATTATTGAATTGTACTGAGCGTCAAGATGTAGCATAGTATCGTGGGAAGACCTGGAAGACTTGTGTTCTGATCCCAAATCTGACATGAATTAGTTATGTGACATTGGGCAAATCAATTCATCTCTTTGGCCGTCACTTTACTCATTTGTAAAATAGAATAAATTATGTTTTAGGTGCATTCCAGCCAATTTCTATAAGCCTGGCTACCATATGATGAATTATTTTGACCATAGACACTCAAGAGAATGTGTACCAAGCTCCAATCTGATCTACAGAGGGGAAAACCCGCGCCAGTGTCATTATGGTTGGTTTATTTTTGGGGGCGGGGCAATGAGGGTTAAGTGACTTGCCCAAGGTCACACAACTAGTAAGTGTCAAGTGTCTGAGTCTGAACTTGAACTCGGGTCCTCCTGAATCCAGGGCTGGTGCTTTATCCAACTGTGCCACCTAGCCGCCCCCCCCATCCAGTGTCATTATGGATCCCTAATAATAATAGCTAGCTCGTATAAGAGGCAGTTAGGTGACTCAGTGGACAAAGTGCTGGGCTAGGAGTCAGAAAGACCTGACTTCAAATTTGTCTTCAGACACTTATTAGCTGTGTGACCCTGGGCAAGTCACTTACTATGTTTACCTTAATCCACTAGAGAGAAGGAAATGGCAAACCATTCCAGTATTTTCCTCAAGAAAATGCCATAGACAGTATTGGCAGTCTATGGTCTATGGCAGGGCATCTTAAAATTTTTTCCACTAGTTACTCCTTTTCACCTGAGAAATTTTTACAAGACTCCAGGGATATATGCATATAAAATAGGTATACTAATCAAACATTTATTGCCAAATTTTTTGCAATTTCCACATTTAGTTATGTGACCCAATATGGGGTAGCAACCCATGGTTTAAGAAGCTTTGGTCTATGGGGTCATGAAGAGTTGGACATGACTGAAAGACTGAACAATAAAGCACTTATAAATCACTTTGAGGCTCGTAAAACACTTTAAATATTATCTCATTTGTTCTTCACAACAACTCTTGGATATAAGTAGTATTCTTCTCATTTTACAGATAAAGAAACTGAGGTAGACAGAGTTAGGTGACTTGTCTAGGGTCACTCAGCTAATGTGTCTAGGGCTGGATTTGAACTTAGGTCTTACTGAGTTCAGGTCCATCCTCTGTCGACTGTACCAACTTATAAAAAAAAATATATGTGTATATATATATATATATATATATATATATATATATATATACACACACACACACACACACACACACATACATATACATATATATGTATATAGTATATAAGTTTTATTCATGTAATATAGATTTCAGCAGTAATTATGAATTTTTTGAATATAGAAAATTATAAGAAAATCTGTATATCATTTTCTTTTGTGTCTTGACATAATGTATAGAGCATTGGCCTAGGAGGCCAGAAGACCTGAGTTCAAGTCTTACCTTATGGCTATGTGATCCTGGGGAAGTCATTTAATCTCTGGGTTCATAACCTCTTTTGTGTCATGGACCCATCTGGTAGCTTGGTGAAGACTATGGACACCCTCACAGAAAAAATGTTTTTAAATGATTAAAAATTGTAGAATTTGCAAAGGAAAGAAATTATACTGAAATATAGTTATCAAAATATTTTTTAAAACCAAGTTCACAGAAGTCTGTAAATTGCAGAGAAGGTGCCAACCAACCTGCTTTGGTGCAGAGAGTTTCCTCATCTGGGTATTTCCTATACTAGTGAAATCATAGATTCAATCCCTATCCTTTTTCTTTGCTTACACGATGGTTCATGATGTTGACAGGATATAGATTACCTTTAATGTTCTGCTTTCCCCCCCCCCCCACCCCTTGTAGATAAGACTTTAAGAGAAACTTGGTAGTCTAAAAAACCAACAGCTATTTACTTTTGTGTCTGTCAGTATTTTAGTCCTTTTGACATCTCCAACAAAATAGTGTATGTTAGTTGTTGTTCAGTTGTGTCCAACTCTTTGTGACTCCATTTGGGGTTTTCTTGGCAACTCACCAAGGGTCACACAACTAGTAAGTGTCTGAGACTGGATCTGAATTCAGGTCTTCCTGACTTCAGGCCCATCACTCTATCCACTGTACCACCTAATTGCCCCAAAATGTATGTACAATTTTTAAAAAACCTGCTTGTAAATGTGGATTTGAATTATTCTGAACTCATAATTTGAAAAAGAATAACATAAATGTTTAATTATCAGAAGCTTTGCCAGCCATGACATATAGAGTTTCCTGATTTAAGAAGCATTTTCTAAATATATAAAATAATTGTATATAATTTTCCAAGGTCAATGAGACATTAAAGGGGCAGGTAGGTGGAGCAGTGGATATAGCACCAGCCCTGGAGTCAGGAGGACCTGAGTTCAAATCTGGCCTCAGACACTTAACACTTATTAGCTGTGTGACCCTGGGCAAGTCACTTTACCCCAATTGCCTCACACAAAAAAAGAAATCTTTAATAATAATGAGACATTAAAGAGGATGCATTGAGTAGTTAGTTAACAAACATTTATTATGTGTTTACAATATGCCAGGTCCTGTGTTGAGCTCTAGGAATACAAATATCTGCAGAAAGATAGTGTCTGCCCTCACAGAGGACATTCTATTTGAGAAAGATAACACATAGAAGGAAGCTGAAAGGGGAGAACTCTGTCTCTCTTTATCTGTCACTCTCTGTATCTCTCTCTGTGTCCCTGTCTCTGTCTGTCTCTGTGTGTGTGTAAGGAGGGTATTTTGCTCTTCTTTAAAAATATTATCTGGGGGGCAGCTGGGTGGCGCAGTGGATAAGGCACTGGCTCTGGATTCAGGAGGACCTGAGTTCAAATCCAGTCTCAGACACTTGATACTTACTAGCTGTGTGATCCTGGGCAAGCAAGTCACTTAACCCTCATTGCCCCACCAAAAAAAAAAAATTATCTAATTTTGTTCTTCACATCAACTGTGGGAGGGAGGTATTATTAGATTCTCACTCATAGAGAAGGAAATCAAGGCAGATAGAGTTAAGTGACTTACCCAGGGTAACAGACTAGTAAGTGTACCATAGCCCTCTAGACATGATAGGAGACTGATGGCTCTGGAGGAGAGAGTGAGGTTGGTGACTTTGCACAGCCCTCTCTTACCTAAATCCAATTTTCTACAAGTCATGACATTACCTCCGGATGCCATGGTCCTCTCTGAGAACAGTGAGATATTAAAATAGGAAAACAGAAAGTCCACCTGTTCCATACTGGATGGAGTCTAAGCTTTTGATCTAGTGTTTAATTAAAATCCCCTAGGGCTAGTTTGGACCATCATCTAGGCTGGCACCATAGACCACCATGTTGCTCCCTTGCTGCTTTAGAAGAGAATGGTATCTTTCACCCAAAACTGTCTTTTCTTCCTCCTGCCCATTGGTCCAATTTGGGCTGTCTGGATTGAACTAATTGGTCTGTTCTTCATTCTAAAATTGGCTGACCATTCTCAGTCAATTGGAAATTTTTTGATTTCATGGTGGATTGTTGGTATGCTAATCATATCATCATGGTATAGTTAATAAGTTAACCTTTTTGCCATTCCTTGGAGTTCCTTGACTTCAGAGGAAGCATGCCAAGTTCTTTTATGACCATGTCATTTCTTATTGGTCAGTAAGTGAACATATATATAGCCAACCTGTAACTGAGCCTACCACTAATCATATCTAATCAACTTGGGTACTGAAGATTACTTCAGAATTAGGAACTTTAATTCCACTGAGGACACACTTTCAGATGTAAGCCCCAGTTCTTCTGGTACCCTTTCTTTCATAAGATTACCTTCTCCTTTTAAAGAATAATTTGTCTTTGCTAAAAGTCATAACTAGTGATTTTTATTCATTGCTAAGTGTGGGTTGGGGGGCAGGGGAAGGAGGCCTTGGGATGCTGTGGGGCCATTATTGGAAGGGTTCAAGCTAGGGTGGAGCTATTCTAAAATATAATCATAGAATAGGGAAAAAAGGGAAAGAAATGGAAAGTTTCTAGTTTTAACTAATTACTCTTGCTGACTAGATACTAAGTTTAGTAGTGTCTAAACTATGGGGGGAAAAACTAAGTGAGTGGTCGCCTTAAATTAGAAGCTTTAGCACCAGTCTTTGGGCATTAAGCATTTATTAAAGCATACTAGGTATTAGAAAAAAGAGAAGATGTGGAGTTAAGAAAAGGCCTATCTAGCCTAGAGTTCCAGCCTGATCTAGTTCTTCCTCAAGTCCTCCGCCATGAGCCTGCTTCAACCACAAACTTCCCAGCAAACTGAGTGTGGAAGCTTTTTATAGGCCCGGAGCATAGGTGGTCCTTACACACTGCTTCAAGCTGACTGGTTAGCATCATCCAAATCCTTTGGTTTACCGGACTTGAAGGAGGTCTCAGGTTGAGTTCAAAGTCCTTAGCTTCTGAGAACAATACCTCCTTAAGGGACAGCCAGGTGTGGTTACAATCTAGTTAACTTGAAGTAGGCTAATCAGCAGTCAATTGCTTTCACTTAATTCAATCAGGTTAGATTAATCTCCAGGTGGGGCCTTTGAGTATCTGCCAAATTCCATTATTTTATCACAGAAGGGAGAGTAGATTGATAGAGGTGGTGGTCAGAAACAAAACAGTAGTAAGAAGGGATGGGGAAAGGAAAGAGAAAAGTATAAGCAAGGGGAAAAATAGGATGGAGGGAAATAGACAGTAATCATAACTGTGAATGTGAATGGGATGAACTCTCCCATAAAATAGAAAGACAGATCAATGAATTGGGCATACAACTAAAAAAGCTGGAAAAAGAACACATTAAAAATCCCCAATTAAAAATCAAATTAGAAATTCTGAAAATTAAAGGAGAGATTAATAAAATTGAAAGTAAAAAGCCATTGAATTAATAAATAAAACTAGAAGCTGGGTTTATGGAAAAAGTCAATAAAATAGATAATACATTGGTTTATTTAATTCAAAAAAGGAAAGAAGAAAACCAAATTACTAGTATCAAAAATAAAAGGGATGAACTTACTGCCAATGAAGAGGAAATTAAGACAATTATTAAAAAGTATTTTGACAAATTATATGCCAATAAATTTGACAATCTAAATGAAATTGGGAAATATCTACAAAAATATAAATTACCCAGATGAATAGAAGAAGAAATGAAATACTTAAATAACTCTATTTTAGACAGAGAAATTGAACAAGTGATCAATGAACTTCCTAAGAAAAAACTCCCAGGACCAGATGGATTCACCAGTGAATTCTACAGAATACTTAAAGAACAATTAATCCTAATACTATATAAATTACTTGAGAAAATAAATGGAGTCATATAAAATTCCTTTTATGAGACAAATATGGTGCTGATACCCAAAACAGGTAGAGCCAAAACAGAGAAAGAAAATTATAGACCAATCTCCCTACTGAATAGTGATACAAACATTTTAAATATAATATGAATAAAAATATTACAGAAATATATTACAAGGATCATACACAATGACCAGATGGGATTTATACCAGGCATGCAGGGCTGGTTCAATATAAAGAAAACTATCAGCATAATTAACCATATCAATTTCAAAACCAACAGAAATAATATGATTATTAACTCAATAGACACAGAAAAGACAAAATACAGCACCCATTCCTATTAAAAACACTAGAGATCACAGGAATAAATGGAGTTTACCTTAAAATTGCCCAGATTAACAGAAGAGGAAATAAAGCTCTATAGAAGTAAAACTATGAAGGGTACCTAGGTGATGCAGTGGATTGAGCACTGGGCTTGGAATCAGGAAGATTCATCTTCATCAAACACTTATTAGCTATGTGGTCTTGGGCAAGTCACTTCACCCTGTTTGCCTCAGTTTCTTCATTTGTAAAATGAAAATGAAAATATCTTTGCCAAGATAACCCCAAATTTGGTCACAAAGAGTCAGACATGACTGAACATCAAGAAAGAGGTAAGACTTTCAGAAATTCACTAAAACTGACACTTGTCAATGGACAGCTTGAGATCCATTCAGTAATCTTTTTACACATTTTTTCTAACATCTCAAATATGGGAAGTCCATCAAGGAGAACCAGAATCCTTTGGCTTTGAGTAGTTAATAAACTGTCCTACTTTCTTCAGAAAGTAGCTGGAACCTTGGAAAAGCCTTTGAGCATCTGCTCCAATTGGTAGAATTTCATGGTATAAATGAAAGTGTGCTTCTCCTTATCTTCTTATGCTAATAAAGGCTAGTAATAACCCCCTGAGAATCACTGATTGCTTAACAGGACACTAGGGTCCCTTGGTTTATTGAGCAAAAGTCTTGGGATTAAAAAAAATTTTTTTTTTAAAGTCTTGGGGTTAGAATCATAAGATCCAGATTTGAATCTCAGCTCTGCCAATTAAGGATCACCATGACATTGGTATGCCACTTTATCCCTTCTAAGGCTTACTTTCCTTATCCTTAAAATGGAGATAATAATATGTGGGATATCTATTCTACAGGATAGCTAAATTGTGATGAAAACGTTTTATAAGCTTTAAAGTGCCAGAGAAACAAAAGCTATTATAATAATTATACAGTTGTCTGTTGCAGCATCTCCTCAGGGTTTGTTTTTCTTTCTTCTAGCTCTAGTTCTTCTGGATATTTTGACTAGATTCCCTAGGCCAGAGGTGTCAAAACAGTACGTGGGAACTCGTGTGGCCCCCTACACTCCTGAGTGTGGTTCAACCAGATTAAAATGTCATTGAGAAGTTATATAGTATAGTATAGTATTGTGAGATTTAAAATTGGATATTAGATCATAAATCTCCCCTTTTTAACCTTTCTCTTAATTTATCTCCCAGACTAGTAAATGGAAGAAGCTTGTGGTTTTCTAGTTAGAGCTTTTATTGTGTGGTAGTTACCAGGTGATGTTGATTAGAGGGATAGGAAAGTAGAAATACAAAACAAATAGTCTTAAGTCTAAGCTTAGTCTATATTCCGTATAAAACTCACCAAAAGCCCAAGGCCACCTTTGGGGAGAGAGAGAGACCGAGTCAAGCGCATGCTGCTAACCGCGAGCCGGGCTGAGTTGAACTCCAGTCAGCGTCTGTCTGTGCAGCGCAGCCAGGAGACCAGCAGAGCAGGAAAGAGCTCCCACTTCCGTTCTCTCCTTGCCTTTTAAGCTCACACCCCAGAAGTCGAATGCTTAGCAGGCAGACTGGCATGCATAGCTCATGCCCTTGGTCTCCTCCCCGAAAGGGTGGTCCTTAAAAAAACTGGCATCTCTCCATTATCGCTAACCGACTGTTAAAACTTTTTACCACATTATATACATTTTATACATATATATATAATAGAAAATGAAAATATTAATATGTAGTTTTCCAAGTCAACATGTGGCCTGCCGGGATGCTTGTGCATAGTTTAGTGGCCCCCATGTCTATTTGAGTTTAATGCCATTGATGTAGAGAATTTCAGGCACTTAGTAAAAGCAAGGAGTCAGGAGAAGGAATGTCAAATGGCACAGTGGATAGAGCACTAGGGGTGTAGTCAGGAAGATCTGATTTCAAATTTAGCTTCAAATACTCACAAACTGTGTGTCTCTGGTCAAGTCACTTAACTCTTAGCCTCAATTTCTACATCCATGAAATGGGAATCATAATAGCACCTACCTCCCAGGGTTGTTGTGAGGATCAAATGCGATAATATTTGTAAAGTGCTTAGCATGGTGTGTAGCAAATAGTAGGTGCTACATAAATGTCAGCTATTATATATGAGGAATAGTTAGGAGGACAGTTTGCTGGGAGCAGAAGGTGTGTGAAGTGGGTCAAAAGAGGTAAGTATAGGGGCAGCTAGGTGGCGCAGTGGATAAGCACTGGCCCTGGAGTCAGGAGTACCTGAGTTCAAATCCGGCCTCAGACACTTAACACTTACTAGCTGTGTGACCCTGGGCAAGTCACTTAACCCCAATTGCCTCACTGAAAAAAAAAAAAGAGGTAAGTATGAGTCATATTACAAATGACTTCAAATGCTGAAGGCATGGACTAGGATTTAATATTTTATGTAGAGATAATAGGGAGCCATTGAAGATATTTGAATATGGGAGTGAGAGTGAAATGGTCATACCTGTGCTTTAAGAATATTGATTGGGCAGCTGTGTGGAAGATGGATTAGAGAGGCAAGAAACTAGAAAAATGGAGAACATTTAGGAGGCCCTTACACTTGTCCAGGTAAGAGATAATGAGGACCTGAACTAGGGTTTTGGAGAGAAGTGGATGGATGCCAATATGTTGTGGTTGTGGAATTGTCAAAACTCAGTAATTGATTGGATGTGGGGTATGAAAAATAGGTGAGAATCCAGGATGATTCCAGAGTTGCAAACCTTAGTGATGGCAAGATGTTGGTGTCCTCAATAGAAATAGGGAATGTTGGATGAGGTATGTTAGGTTTCTTAAGAAATATGAACTCCATCTTGGACGTGTTGAATTTGAGATGCTTATGGGACATCCTGATAGAGATTTCCATTGGGCCATTAAAGAAGAATGACTGGAGTTTTTGTATGCTGAAGACTATTTTTTAGATCAAAGATGGGGATAGGCACTGGATATGTAATTTCATTGATACAAGGAACTCCTGGATGAGGACATTCCTTCTACCAATGTAGACCAGCCCCTTCATGGTCATGTATAGTCTTTGAGAGTGTCCTTGAGCACTGAGAGGTTGAGTGACTTGCCCATGGTCATATAACCGGTGTGGGTCAGAGGTAGGATATGGACCCAGGTCTTCCTACTTCTATGCCAGCTTTCTATCAGCTATATCATGCTAAAGGAAAAAGGGGCATGATCATTACAAACATCCTTGCTAATCTTAGATATCATGTTGGAGTCACTAGTTGAAGCTCAGAAACAAAGTGGACAAGTGTGGACCCCATCCATTGGTACCAGCTAGAATTGAATGACTTGATCCCTGGATTTGGAGTCTAAAGAAGGGGTTCAGGACTTCACTCTGCCATTCAACAGATCTGTGACCTTAGGAAAAACATGTAACCTTAGTTTATCTCATCTGTAAAGTATGGAGGATTGAACCAGATGAGGTCAAAGGTCTCTTACTTCCCTAATGTTCTAGGATTTGACATTTGCTGTTTATTCTACTTTTCTCCTTTTTCTAATTCTCTTCCCTACTAAAATTTGAACTACTATGATATAGTTTTATATTGCATTTATATGAAATATGGTATCATATTTCTCATTTTCATTTTGGTATTTTGTCTTTGATCCTCATATCTAGGAACCTACTAATAGTGAACTCAAGGGAGAGTAGGGAGAGTAGGTTGGACCTTTTCTTCTTTTTTTTCTCAATAAGTGTTTATTAATATCTTCTGTTTCTTATGTCATCATAGTTATCCCCAGTGTCCTTTTCCCATCCTCTTCCTCTCCCAGATAATTCAGGTCTTCTTGACTGGGGGCAGCTGGGTGGTGTAGTGGATGGAGTGCTGGACTTGGAGGCAGGAAGACTCATCTTCCTGAGTTCAAATCTGGATATTACTAACTATGTGATCCTGGGCAAATCATTTAACTTCAGTCTGCATCAATTTCCTCAACTGTAAAATGGGAATAATGTTTGCCTCAGTTTCCTCATCTGTCAAATGAGCTGGAGAAGGAAATGGCAAACCACTTAACCCTGTTTACCTCAGTTTCCTCATGTGTAAAATGAACTGGAGAAGAAAGTGGGATACTCCTTAACCCTGTTTGCCTCAGTTTCTCATCTGTTAAATGAACTGGAGAAGGAAATGGCAAACCACTCCAATATCTTTGCCAAGAAAATCCTAAATGGGATCATGAAGAGTTAGATATGACTAAAACAACCTAACAACTTTCTGACTTCAGGACCAGTGCTTCATCCACTGAGCCAAATACAGGGCACTTGTGGGGTTGATTCTCAATTTCCCATTTCTTCTGGGGTTTTCACGCTCCCTGTAACAAAAGTTTTCTTCATTCTGGTTGCCTCCTCAGTTTCCATGTGCTCCTTACACTGGGGAGATGAAGCCCCTTACCAGGATTAAGAGAGCATTTTACAAGGTAAGCATACCCAAGATTGTCAATAGACTTTGTTTTGTCAACATGAATCACTTCTGCATTTAACACAAAAACCTTATCTGCAGATTGGAAACAAGGGAGTCTACAAAGCCATCAGTGAACTTGATATCCTTTTTCCCTGGATAAAAAATTACCTAGATGGCATTAAATAAGAGACCATGGACACTCTCTTTAAAAGGCACTGATAAGTACCAGCGGAATGAATTTATAAGAGCACCTTTCTCTAATTTAACTGAACCTTTTTGTGGATGTGTGTGCATTTAGTATTGAAAGTTGGCTATGACATCAATGGCCTGGGTGAATAAAGATCTGAAGATGTTGTCATTAGCCTCTTAATGTAATCACTAGCTATGAAGAGGTTTTATTTTATTATTTATTTGGTGTTTTATTTTTCCCCAATTACATGTAAAAACATTTTTTAAACATTTAAAAAAAATTGAGCTCCAAATGAAGGTTTAAAAATTATTTATTTAGTATTTTACTTCTCCAATTATATGTAAAAACAATTTATTTATTTGTTTATTTATCTATTCATTCATTCATTCATTCATTCGTTTATTTGTTTATTTATTTATTTATTTTTTCGGAGCAAGGAGGGTTAAAAGTGACTTGCCCAAGGTCACACAACTAGTATGTGTCAAGTGTCTGAGGCAGGTTTTGAACTTAGGTCCTCCTGAATCCAGGGCCAGTACTTTATCCATTGCGCCACCTAGCTGCCCCTAGTATAAAAACAATTCTAAACATTGGTTTTCAAAATTTTGATCTCTAAATGAAGGTTTTTGTTTTATTTAAAAACAAACAAACAATTAGCTTGTTTATGTGTTGAGAGTGCTATATAAATACAAATTTCATTGCTAAAGATAACCAAGACTTCTGCATACTGCACAACAAAGAGCTAAAGGAAATTCTGTTGTGCAAACTTGAAGGACCCTATGAACAAATTCTTTTTTTGTTCATCCAAACTGCCGAATGTGTGTTCTTTTAAGTGACACTGAATTCACGAAGACATATTTTCTGTAGGGTTGCTATTGCTTCAATTTACACAATGCCCTCCATATGATATTGGGAATAGATAACCTACAAGACAGTAGGCCTAAGGCAGTACCTGGGCATTGGCTACCTCAAAGGCCTTACGTGAAGCTTGTCTGGTAATCTCCCATCATGCCTTTTCACCTTCTCAGATATTCTCCCCTTTCCACCATTCCAAGTGGAAGACCTCCTGATGTCCTCAGCCTGCCACTTCAACTGGGCCTACCTGAATGTCTTATGCTCCAAATTTCTCCCTCCTCTCTTTTCCTCAGTTAAAGCTAATTCTCTTAGCTAGATGCAGGCAATATGAATAGTAGGTGGTGCAGTGGATAGAACACTGGCCTTGAAGTTGGGAGGACCTGAATTCAAACAGATTACCTCAGACACTTACTAGCTGTCACTTAACCCCAATTGGGCAAGTCACTTAACCCCAATTGTCTTAAACATTTGGGGCCATCTCCAGTAATCTTGATAATATATCTTGCCACTGGACCCAAAAGACTCTGGAGGAGAGAGTGAGGTTGGTGACTTTGCACCGCCCTTCCTCACTTAAATCCAATTCATTGCAAGTCATGTCATCTGTTATGGTACTTTTTGAGAATGAAGGACTAACAAATTACATTTCTGTAATACTTGATGGTTACAAAACACTTTAAATACACTCTGTCATAACAACCTTGTGAGGTAGATAGTACCAGTATGCTTAAAGATAAGAAAATTTAGAGCTTCTTAAAGCTCTAAGTTTTGCCCGAATCAGAGCAGGGTCAATAGAAGAGGTGAGTGAGACCTTTCAAATCCAGGGCTCTTTCTTCCTACTCCAGTTTACTTGTAGATTATCTATAGGTTTAACTATGATAGAGAGTATTTGCATTTTAAACTAGGGGATTATTAACCTATATGCCACCCTCTGGGAAGTTATAAACTAATTGCTACCTCGGTACCTCTGCCTCACTCAAATTCAATTCACATGTAAGTTAAGACATCACACTAGTGAGGTCATTGGTCTTATTTGAGAATGAAGGATCACTACCACCACCACTACCGCCACC
This sequence comes from Dromiciops gliroides, assembly GCF_019393635.1. Lineage (NCBI taxonomy): Eukaryota > Metazoa > Chordata > Mammalia > Microbiotheria > Microbiotheriidae > Dromiciops > Dromiciops gliroides. Next base: position 239,384,354 of record NC_057865.1, on the reverse strand, counting down.
ACCACCAACAACCTGTGTATCTACAATAGAAGCTGCCATTGGGAAAATTCTGGCCCCTCATAAGCAAACTCAACTCCTGTCCCTCAGATTACTTCATTGCTTCTGACTGGGGCTCCCAGGCAATGATCAATAAGACATTTTGCCCCCTCTCCCATTTACCCATCTTCCCATTTTTGTTTGTTTGTTTTGGGTGGGACTAAGTGAATCATGTAGGATGAACAAGCTTTGATCTACATTACTGACCTCGTTATGTTGTCTTTTTTTCCAAACCCACTGTTCCTCCAAACTTCCCTATTACTTTGGAGAGCATCTCTATCCTTTCAGCCACACAGGTTCACAATCTCAGTGCCATCTTTGATTCCTCTCCCATTCTCCCTCACCCACAAATCCAATCAGGTGCCAAGTCTTGTCATATCTACCTCTATGACATGTTTCATAGCCCATTCCACTCTCCCAGAGCCATCATTCTATAATTCAGGCCCTTCTCATTTCTTGCCTGGATTATTGCAATAATCTCCTAATCGGCTTTTTTGTCCCAAGTCTCTTGTCTCTCTCTCTCCCCTGATGCCAAAGTACAGTTCTGACCATACCCTATTCAATATAGTCTAGTGACTTCCATTTTATCTAGGAGGAAATATTTTATTATATTTATCTTAGCCTTTTAAATCCCCATTCTTGCATAAAATTTATAATCTACAAAATTATTAGTGGAGTAGAATATATATAATTTGTAAATAAGAAAATGTACATGTATTTGGGATACGTGACCCTACCTTTTTTTAAAAACTGCTAATGGTTTGTGATAAAAACAAAACAAACCAAAACATTTAGCTACCACTATTTTAGGCATTCCTTCCTGATGATGATACAGGCTAACCCTTGCCAAATTATGAAGTAGCCAAAGTGGATCTCCTTTCTCAGCTCCTGTTTTCTCTTCAATACTTCTTGACCTACTGATGTCCTCTTCTCTAATTTGTGAATAAAGGGTTTAATACAATACAATACATTGCAACACAATACAATACATTGCAACGCAATACAATGCAATGCAATGCTACACAACACAGCAGAACACAATACATGATAAAATATTATGCTAATCAATATGATAAAATAGAAATACAATACAACACAATACAATGTAATGCAATGCAATATAACACAACAGAATACAAATAAAGATAAAATATTATGCTATTCAATATGATATAACACAATACAATTTAATGCAGTGCAATAAAACGCAATAGAACACAAGATAATATTATAATAGAAATATAATACGATATAATACAGTAGAAATTAATTTACTAAGTAACTATTGTGGGCAGAACACAGTTAGGTGCTTTGAGAGAGCAAAATATAGATAAGACATGATCTCTGTCCTCAGGGAACATATAGTATATAATCAGAAATGATGCCTGAATGAATGCCTGTAATACCCAATGTTACACAATAAAGGCATATATAAAAACCACAGTGCTATGGGAAGTCTGACAGGAAATACTTTTTGCTAACTGGGAAAATCAAGGAAGGCTAGGAGGAGAAGGGAGGATTGAATTTCAGCTTTAGAGATTCAATAGAAATCTAACAGGTGAAGAAAGGGTGGGAGTTCAATAGAGATCTGAAATCCTAATCCTGGCTAAAAAATTAACATTCGGCTTCTGTAGTTTGTTCCACCAGACTGATATGCAGTACTTCAGAGTGAAAAAGAAGAAATCTACACACTGACTACAACTATAGAAATAAATAACAGTAACACCTTCTGTAAACATGCACAGAACAGGCATCTCTGAAGGGTCCATGGAAATAAACAGTATAAGCGCTCAAGTTAACACAGACATTTAAAAAATGATCAATAACAGACATTTATAGTCTTCTGCACAATCTTTTGTGGTTTTTGTTTTTGCTTTTGCCCTTGAATATCTCTGCCGATGGATAGTTAAGTTTATAATAAATTAAATCCATTCTTGGGGTTTAAATGATAACAAAGCTATTCTTTATTTGCATGAGAGGCGACTTCAGGTATTTAAAATGACTCTCATATGAAAAAGAGTGGGTACAACTAGAATAGGAGAGAGGGGCGCAAACTACTTTTGGCTTGATGTAGGTAGAGGAGCATTTCTATTCTCCTAACAATTTGAACTCGGGAAAAACATAATGGGCTATTTCCAAAAGTTCACCTCTCATGGTCTTCAAGTAGGGGCTAAATAGAGGACATTCCTCTTCTGCTATGGATTGGACTAGGTAACCCTTGAGGTCCATATCAAATTCCAGATTGGAGTAATCATGCAACATTAGGTAAGTTTTTATCCTCTGGGTCTTTGCTTTGTAGTGATAACATTTTCCCTGTCATCTAATAGGTGCCTGCACTTTTATTATTTTCACAAACAGTAATAGCTGACATTTAAGATTTACATAATGCCTTACATGCCTTATTTCATTTTTTAAACCAAAAGATCTACATACAATATAAAGATAAATATTGTCAGTTTGCATTAGAGGTTCTTAACCTTTTTTTTTTTTTTTGTCATCATAGGCCCCTTTGATGAAACCTAGGGACACCTTCTCAGAATAAAGTTCATGAATGCATAAACTAAAACACCATTACAAAGGAAACCAATTACATTGAAATCATTATCAAAATATTAAAAAAAGAAACAAAATTTACCAAAAAACCCCCCAAATATAAAAAAAGAAACAAAAAAAAACAGGTTAAGAACCCCTCATCTAAATCAATTCCGGAAGTGTACAAAATATTTCCAAGTAGAAAATATGGCTTCACATGTAATGATCCAATTTCCCTAAAGTTCAGGGGAAAGGAAGAAAACAAGCATTTATTAAGAGCCTAATATATGCTGTTCTAAGTACTTAAAATATTACCTTATTTAATCATCACAACACTCTTCGGAGTTAGGTTCTATTATCCTCATTTTAGAGTTGAAGAAACTGAGACAGAAAGAAGTTAAATGACTTGCCCAGGGTTACACAGCTGTAGTTAATGGTCAGGATTTGAACTCAGGTCTTCCTGACTCCAGGTCTACTTCTCTCTTGATTGAAAGCGTGTTCCCATATTACCAACAAGGAACATGGTCATATGATCCTAGATTTAGAATTATAAGGTACCTTGAAGACCTTTAATTTCAACCCCTTCATTTGAGAGAGGAATTGTAAGTCAGGGAAAGAGAAGCTAAAAGATTTGTCCCGGAAAGATATGATTTATTCTTCTCACCTTGTAAACAATAGCACCTGAGCCTCCATGTATAGGTTTTTTGTTTTTGTTTCTTTTTGTTTTGTGAGTCTACCCGACATCAAGGTCTAGAACTATTTCAATTTCCATTTAAAAAACAAACACCTGGGGGCAGCCAGGTGGTACAGTGGATAAAGCACTGGCCCTGGATTCAGGAGGACGGGAGTTCAAACCTGGTCTCAGACACTTGACACTTATTAGCCGTGTGACCTTGGGCAAGTCACTTAACCCTCATTGCCCCCCCCTCCCCAAAGCAAAACCTTATTATTCACACTTCAGGTTTGTTGTATGCTGCTTAGTCCTTCATTCTTTGAGCCAAAGGAAGAACAAATATGGAGGCAGACAGAATGGATCATCCATATCAGCACGCTCCCTTACCCCAAAGTAATTCTGCCAACACCAGTGTTGAGCTTATCTAGAGAAGAGTACCTTTGTTAATGACTTTCTCTCTCTTTACCCTTCTCGGTAAAAAAGCCCACAGCTCCTACTATCTGTGGGCCACCCAGAATATACATCTTTGCTTCCTTGTGCCAGTCATTTAGTATAAAAGGCTTAAAAAATCCCCTTGGATTTAAAAGACCTGGATTCAAATCCACCTCTGATGCTTATTCTAGGAAATCACTTAAAGTAACTTAAACCTTTGTGGTCCTTGATGTGGTCCATCTGTAACAAATTAGGAAATTGAACTAGAAGCTACCTGAGGTCCTCCATACATCTATAATACTAATAAGACTTGAAAAAAATAAATCTGGGAACTGAAGAATGTCAGTGAGGAGGATCAATTCCATGTCTTTTACTTTTTTGTTGTTGTTGTTGTTGAGTAAATGTCCCACTAGTGGCTTGCATGTTATTCTTTCTATCTTTGTTTCTTTGTTTCCTTCCTTCCTTCCTTTCTTTTTTTTCAGGGTAATGAGGATTAAGTGACTTGCCCAGGGTCACATAGCTAGTAAGTGTCAAGTGTCTGAGGCCGGATTTGAACTCAGGTCCTCGTGAATCCAGGGCCGGTACTTTATCCACTATGCCATCTAGCTGACCCTGTATCTTATTATTTCTTTCAATTCTAAGGCATATTAATTAAGTGCCTATTGTGTACAAGGTGCTGAAAATATAAGGATGTATTCGAACTCTCTGTCTTTTTATGTCTGTGGGGACCCAAGGACCCAAGCAAGTTTCCACAGAAGGAGACAGATGTAACAGAACATGAGAAACACCCCAGAAGAAGAGGGGGCTCTAGCAGAGAAATAATGAAAATTGTCCTACCATAGTATGTTCTGGAGTAGGAGATCACATAATAGGAGGAGGGGGATGCAGTCTGTATCTGAACCAGGTTCAGCTTCTTCCCTTCCTTCAATTTAAACTTCAGAACTTCCAGCTGGTAAAAAAAAAAAAAAAAGAGGGGCTCAAGGCTCTGGTTTCAGCCACCCACTGCATGTACAGCTAGAGACTTGAGTGGCAGGTGATTGTGACGGCCCGGGTATAATACAGAGACTTGATGTCTACTGCAGCAGATATAAAGAAGAGAGCCCCAAGGAAAAGATATCCCGAGAAGACTATTGTGTTATCTGTTAGGCTGGTGACCTGGGAGGAGACTAATTTCCATAATTACACCCCTATTCCTTGTTTATTTGGTGCAGACTCCCCTATTCCTTTATTCCCTTCTACAAGTTGTGGTCCTGTGTGGTTGAGAAGGCCTCCTCCCACCCCAAGCCATTCCTGAAGATATTAGAGGAAGACCTGAGGCATATTTAAGAGATGGCTCCACATAGGGTCATGTGATCTACCTCCCATTACTTTATTCTATGTAAAATAAACTATTTAATAAAAATATTTTGTCTTTGAATACATGAATATAAAGGTCATGAACTCAGAGGAGGAATCCAGCTAATGAGATTTGTAGGGATCATAGATTTTATATTTTAATATTTTGAATAATATTTTGTTTCATGTTACTGTTGTCTAGTCATTTCATCTGTGTCCTACACTTCATGACCTTACTTGGGCTTTTCTTGGCAAAGATACTGGAGCGGTTTGCCATTTCCTTCTCCAGCTCATTTTACAGATGAGGAAACTGAGGCACATAGGGTTAAGTGACTTGTTCAGGGTCACACAACTAGTGTCTGACTTGAAGTCTTCAGATTTGAAGTCAGGTCTTCCTGACTCCAGCCCTGCACTCTATCCACTGAGCCACCTAGCTGCCTCTAACCCATGCATGTACCTACCAGAGAGGAATTGATAAAGCCACTGGACTTGCGGCTCAAGTAGAATGTCACCTGCTGGACAACTAGGATTGTCCTCCATTGGATAATAAGGGCATTCATACGCTTCCAGGCTTAAGGAAGACAGCAATCAAGGCAGAAAACCCAATCTAGACTGCTTTATACTGCCCAAAGTTCCACGGCTGTCACAAAGACCAAAATGAGACAGTTCTTGCCCTCAAGGAGGATCCATTTTATTTATCAAACACATTAATTTACTATCTAATAGGGCTTAAAGTCAGTTGAAGGGGAATATAGCTATGTCTCTGTTCTTTGAAATTCCTCAACTCAGCTAGTTAAACATTCATTGTTTTAGTGAAAACAAAAAAAGGAAGAGAGTCAGAAAGGTCAGCCAATTCTTGTGAAATTAATTTATCCAAGAGCAACACAATTAATCATGATTTCATCTAGTGACACTTCATTGTTATTTCATCAAATGGCATTCTCCCCAAACCCACATTGCTAATAATAAATCCTGATGAAATTTATATAATTTCTCACATGACAATATAATTCTGGCTTTGAAGAGAGATTGTTATGTCCTAAGATCATCGATTCAGAACAGGGTGGGAACTAAGAGATCATGCAGTCCAAATCCTTTATATAATATAGGAGGAAGTAAACCTTAACCGAGAAAGACTAAACAAATCGTTCAAGGTCACACAGGTACAAAGGAATAAAAAAAAACAACTTAGTAAGCACTTACTATGTGCCAAGCACTGTGCTAAGTATATATACATATATACATATACATATATATACATATATATATACATATATATACATATATATATATATATACACACACATACCAACAAATTTTGCTTTTGGGGGGCTTATACTTTAATTGGGTGATTGATGCAACACATATAAGGATTCAGCTGCAGGACTAATGGAAAGACCTAAATATCCGAGGGGATTCATTGGGGATTGGGTGGAGGAGCGGGGGAAAGGTCCAGGTATCTTTAGCATGAATCAGCAGATAAAATGGCAGGGCCTTGGGCTCTAGTGGGCAGAGAAGCAGGCAGAAGCAAGTCCTAGAGGATCTTGTTAATAATAATGATGACGAGGGGGGCAGCTAGGTGGCGCAGTGGATGGAGCACTGGCCCTGGAGTCAGGAGTACCTGAGTTCAAATCCAGCCTCAGACACTTAACACTTACTAGCTGTGTGACTGTGGGCAAGTCACTTAACCCCAATTGCCTCACTTAAAAAAAAAAAAAAAGATGGCGACGACGACGATGATGATGGTGATGGCTAGTATTTATGAAGCACCTACTCTATGCCACACACAGGGACCTTACACATCATTAAGTCCAAACCCTTCATATTACACATGAGGAAACTGGAGCCCAGGGAGATTAGAATCCTGCTAAGAGATCTTGGCTTCCAGGGAAAATATACAATAATGAAGAAATGGAGACTCATGTCATACAGGTAGTTAAAATGATAGATCATCTATCTACTTGTTAGTAAAAGAGTATCTGAGAACAATCAGGTCTCTGCAAACATAGTAAGTTGTAATTATCTACTGCCCATAATGGAGTTAGTCAGACTCTATGATGTTCAAGGAGGAAAAAATGGATGCAGAATTAGCCAAATGGGCTCCAATTAGGTTTTGTCCAAAAGTTGCAGATGGAGTGATGGAACTAATTAATCAACAAACATTTATTAAGCACCTACTATATGCCAGGCACTGTGCTAAATGCTGGGAATACAAAGAGGGGCAAAAGATAGTCCCCAATCTCAAGGTGCTTACAATCTAATGAAACCAACAGATTGACTCTTTTTTTTTTTTTTTGTGGGACAATGGGGGTTAAGTGACTTGCCCACGGTCACACAGCTAGTAAGTGTCAAGCGTCTGAGGCCGGATTTGAACTCAGGTACTCCTGAATCCAGGGCCAGTGCTTTATCCACTGCACCACCTAGCTGCCCCCCAGATTGACTCTATTGTAAACTTCTGACTCAACATTTGGGAGAGGAGGAGTATTTGGCACATAGTAGGTGCTATATAAATGTTAGCTATTGCTATTATTATTAATTAATTAAAGGGCCTATATCTTCTCTTATAGTTCCCAGTAGCTTGTGGGCATTATGAAGGTTATAGACTTAACATTTGTTAAGTATATTGTTAAGTATTTACTTGTAGATTTAATTAATACTTGTAGCTTGGTTCATATGGACTAGTTTAGTCAGATTTTTTAAAAATTCAAAAAATTTTTAAACTTATGGAATAAAACAAGCATTTCTCTAACAGTACAATAACAGAGATGATTGTATATGAAACTGTAAATCTACTATGTACAACTTGCTATTTCTTTCAAATATACAAAATTATCATATGCTATTCTTTTTTTTTCCTCCCCTCCACTCAGATTTTTTTTGGGGGGGAGGGGCAATGAGGGTTAAGTGACTTGCCCAGGGTCACACAGCTAGTTAAGTGTCAAGTGTCTGAGGCTGGATTTGAACTCAGGTCTTCCTGAATCTAGGGCCAGTGCTTTATCTACTGTGCCACCTAGCTACCCCCTCGACTCAGATTAAAAAAAAAATCGTAATAGCTAGCTACAGGTTACAGATAGACAGAGGCTGTTACTGTGGGTAAGAAGTGGGAACATGGGAAAAGAGGGGAAGAGTAATTCGAGAGAATCGGGCACTTGCCAAAAAACTTGCGTGGGATTCTGTGGTTGTGATATTGCGAGGAAGAAAAGACTATAGGATCTTAGATTTAGAGCAGGAAGGGACTCCAGAGATCATCTACTCCAGGGGTCCTAAACCTTGTATCATGGACCCCTTTTTAAATCCAGTGAAATCCATGATGATATTTTAAGTGCATAAAATAAAATATACTGCATCACCAAGGAAAAGCAGCATTCTGAAATACAGATATCAAAATATATTAAAGGGGGCAGCTAGGTGGCACAGTCGATAAAGCACCAGTCCTGGATTCAGGAGGACCTGAGCTCAAATCTGGCTTCAGACACTTGACACTTACTAGCTGTGTGACCCTGGGCAAGTTACTTAACCCTCATTGCCCCACCAATATATATATATATCCCAAAGTTCATGAACCTTGTGTTAAAAATCTAAGCCTTTTATTTTACAGCTGAGGAAACTGAGGCCCGGGGAGTCACACAGTAAGTAGCAGAGCCAGGATTCAAACCCAGGTTCTCTGGCTCCAAATATAACACTCTGGACCCCCTCCCTCAGGGGATTCACAGGGAGCAAAGGGCAGGGAAGGAGAACCCTAAAGACAATATTAATTGACACATACTTTTTGTTTTCCTGACCTCCAGCACTGTTTAATTCCCATAGTAGCTGGAATTAAACAAAGTGTTAAAAAGCATAGATTCTGTCAAACTTGCTTTATGGAATAACAGATCATTTGTAATTAGTGCTCTTTACAAAGAGCACAGCTTTGATGTCTCAGTATGGAATAAAGATAATCCTGGGTTCTCAGAGGCTCTATCAACAGAGTGTAGGGCCAACAGAACATGCCCCAAATGGGAAAGTGTTTGAGTATGGGTCTAATTTCAGTGTGTTAATAGTCCAGGGACCAGCCTAATTAGGGTAGGCTCATTACTGGTAAAGTTTTGTCATAAAAGGCAAAATAGCTCCTTGGTACTTTGTGGTCTTTTTCACTTTTATTGTGATGAAAGAGAATCTTGCAGATCTCCAAAATGATGTAGCTTTTAGACTCCCTAAAAATATCAGCAGCATTCTTAATGAAAGAAAGTATAATATAATGAATCTACTGTCAGAGGCTCTCAGTCAGAGCTGTGTGTGTTTAGAAATATACATGTGGGGGCAGCTAGGTGGTGCAGTGAAGAAAGCATCAGCCCTGAGTTAAAATCCATCCTCAGACACTTGACACTTACTAGCTGTATGACCCTGGGCAAGTCACTTTATCCTCATTGCTCCCCCCAAAAAAGTATACATGTGTGTGTATATATCTATATGTGCATGTATGTATATTTAGAAGTCCATAATGTATATGAATATATAACCCACAATATATAAAATAAATAGAGTAGCTATGTGACACAATGGATAGAGTGTGGGACTTTGAGTTAGGAAGACTGAGTTCAAATCTGTATTCATATTTATGTGATCCTAGGCAAATCACTTAATCCTGTTTGCCTCAGTTTTCTTATCTATCAAATGAACTGGAGAAGGAAATGACAAACCACTTCAGTATTCCAAGAAAGTCCCAAATGGGGTCGCAAAGAGTGGGACATGACTGAAAAAGGACAGAATAACAACACAATATAAAATAAATATTTTATATATAATATACTGGCAATATGTAACACTTAAATATAAAATTATATATCTGTATATCTATCTATAGCTATAGCATTGTGTTCTTTAAAAATGGTCGAAAATGCTTGTTCTCTAAATAGAGATAGTAGTAGATGCTTAATTAATGTGTCCTGAATTTCAACAATTCCTTTATTGTTTTAATTACACAATTACCCTACTTTAAAAAATTACAGCTAGTGTGTGTGTGAATAATTTTTTGATAATTATGCATTATGAATCAGTGGGAACTTATGTGAAGTTGTACTAACACAAATGTGATAATTTACATTATTTTGTAAATATGTGAGGTTTAACTGAAATTCACATATGCATTGGTGATCATTTCAGGCATCTTGATCAGCAAACAGATTTTTCTGAAATGAAATGTTTTGAATTGGCTACACTCTATTAGTTTGCCCTGAGCAGTAATTTGTGTGTCATTACCTCAGGCCTTTTCTTGGGGATGGGACTGGCCAAAAGCTTTGGGTGAGAGGTTCTCTTGTTTCTAGCTGAGGTGCTGAGGGCATGGCATTAGTAAATCTGGGTTGGCTAGAATGGCAGCACTAGTGCATTACACAGCATTCAAGATCCTGCACAGCAGAGAAGGGTCATTTTCCTGATTGTGGAGGATGGACCAAAAAGTAAATGGGGCTCAAGAAAGGTAGCATATGCAAGGATTGGAAGAATAATTCAGCAAGATGGCAACCATGAAATACAGCATTCAAGTAGGAAACATGGTTGGAGGTCAATCTCAAATTAAGCAAACAAACAAGTAAACAGGCAAGCAAGCAAAAAAACAAACAAATGGTTGGCTCTAACCAGTCATCTAAAAATAGATCCAAGAGCTAAATAGATCTACAAACAAAATCCTGAGTTGTATAAAAACAAAACATACAATTTGTCACTTTCAATGGAATGAATTATGATGGAAAGAGAACTGGATTTGGGGCCAAAGGCCTGAGTTCAAATCCCAAACCTGTAACTTCCTGGCTACATAACCCTGGGCAAATCACTTGCCCTTTCTGGGACTCAGTTTTCTCATCTGTAAAATGAGATGGTTAGACTAGATCAGGGGTTTTTAACTTGGGGGTCCATGGACAGATTCAGGTCTCTGTGAACTCTGGTAGAGAAAAAAATAGTCTCTTTATGTTCAGGAACTTTTGGTTTCTTTTGTAAATTGATGTATTTTGTTTTATGTACTTAAAAGCATTATTCTGAAAAGAGGTCCCTAGTCTTTCCAATGCTTCCAGAGGGATTCCAGACCAAAAAAAAAAAAGGTTTAAGAAGGTAGTTAGACGATCTCTAGGACCTCTTCCGACTCAAGTGTATTTATGTTCTTTTAAACCTGGATATGTAACGATGCTAATCCTCCCCTCCATTTCTCCCATTGCAGTGCCACCCAAAAAACTCTCTCAGTAACTAGGACTTCCTCACTCCAGAACAGCCACCAGTCCCTGTGATCTTCTTGTCTTGGAACATCCTTTGCTTAGCTGACCCCCTTCCTCCCATCGGTGAGTTCCCCCTTGGTCTTCCATCTCAAGGAAGGGCCTGGGCTGGCTAACTTTCATTTGATTTTTTGGACTTCAACACCATGACTACCTTCCCCTACTCTTTCCAATTCTCAATTGTGCTCTGTCATTTCCCTATAGAATGTAAGCTCCTTGAGGGCTGGGATTGTCTTTTTACCTGTATTTGCATCCTCATAGCTTGCATGGTGCATAGTTATTGCTTAATAAAATGCTAGTTGGCTTATTGTCTTTGTTTTTTTAAAAAAATTTATTTCTTTAATTTTTTTTTTTGCAGGGCAATGGGGGTTAAGTGACTTGCCCAGGGTCACACAGCTAATAAGTGTCAAGTGTCTGAGGCTGGATTTGAACTCAAGTACTCCTGAATCCAGGGCCGGTGCTTTATCCACTGTGCCACCTAGCTGCCCCCTTTAATTTTTAATTTATGGAATAAAACAAGCATTTCCATAACATAGCATAATATAAAAAGATGATTACACAAGAAACTGCAAATCTGTTATGTACAACTTGCTATTCCTTTTAAATATATAATAAAATTATCAAACAAATTCCTTTTTTCATCATCCTCTCTCCCCTTCTCTCCTGAGATGGCTATCATTAGCCACTAATATGTGCACACACACACACATACACAAACATGTATATATGTAAAATCATTCTATACAAATTCATATTTATCAATTCTTTTTCTGGATATAGAAAGTATCTTCTTATGTCCTTTGTGGTTAATTTGGGTATTTATAATAACCAAAATGACTTATATGCTCAAAGGTGTTCTTAAAACAACGTTGCTATTATCGTATACAACTTTCTCTTGGTTCTGCTTATTTTGCCCTTCATTATTTCGTGCAAGTCTATCCATTTCCCTAAGATCATCAAATTCATCATTTCTTATAGCCCAGTAGGGTTCCATCATGATCATAAAGCATGACTTATTCAGCCTTTATTGCCTTTGAAAGAGCTTTGACTAGGGTTAGTCCCTGACCACTTCTTTGTTTGTTTCTTTGTTTTTTTAGGGCAATGAGGGTTAAGTGACTTGCCCAGGGTCACACAGCTAGTAAATGTCAAGTGTCTGAGATCAGATTTGAACTCAGGTCCTCCTGAATCCAGGGCCGGTGCTTTATCCACTGCACCATCTAGCTGCCCAACTCCTGACCACTTCTACAGGGAGTCCAAGTAGCAGAAGACAAATGTCATAAGGAAGATGATGGGATCATAGAATTATAGAATTTAGAGCTGAAAAAAGTGTACATCTTAAGTCGTAGACTCAGAGCTGGAAGAAACATTATAGCATTTAGCCCAACCCCTTCATTTGACAAATGAGAAAAGTGACATGCTTGCTTTGGTATTTTCTTCTTCATCATCTATAGGACATGTCTCTGAGCAGGCTTCATAGAAGCTCTTTGTTGAACCAAACTGTCTACCATTCCATAAACTCATTCCCTATTAACTGATAACATCCACTATTGATTGATCTATTGACCATTGTCAGGAGTGGGTGCTGTCTGTGGTTGTATAGCAGTGTTCTTTATGCAACCTCACTCTACTTTCAAGAATGAAATTAGCTGGGATGGATTCTCCAAGAGAGACAATAGATTTTATAATATTGAAAGGGTTTATTTCAGGGGTCCTGAGATGCTTTCACAATCAGGCTGGGCTTAATTGGTGTCAAAAGAATAATTCTTGACAAAAGATGCTGTTTTTATTTATCTAGAGTTTTCTACTGGGTGTAATAGAGTCAATTACTGGCACCTTCCACCTTGTTCCATATGATAAATTCTAAACAAGGAAGGAGAGAATAGTTTTTACTGTTTTAAGGTGTTTTTTTTTCTTTTTCTGAGTAAGGGCATGAACAAGGAAAGGCTGAATTTGCAACCCCAACTGCTAACCACCATCAACTTCTGTTCACATGTCCTATGAATAGATTTTTTTTTCTAGTGGTACACTCTTTTTTTGTGAACCTTCTACTTAAACCACAACTTCTATTTCCTGATTTGGAAGTGGTGTATGATCTTCAGTAATGCAGATGGTGTGCCTGCTTATTTATTATTATAATTATCACTAATAATATGTAAATGGGAGTTGATCAGGGAAGGAGTTCCATGAAAAATTTGATAAGCTTACCATTGGGGTGAGCTTTTGGGAGCCTCTTGGGGGCATCTCTCCATGGAGAATATGGGTACTTCCTTTGGCTTCTGATAGAGTTTCAGGGACTAGGGTTGTCCTCAAGATGATTGGCTGTCCATAAAATCAATGACTTTCTCACTTGATCAATATTCCTTATAGATATGTTTGTTTTTATGTATCAGACACTTCCCTACAACCCCTTGTCTCTCTCCCTTTACCAAAGTACAGTATCAATCAGGAGCGAGTACAGCTGGTAATATGTTCTACATTTGTAATTTCTTCCTTATTAGGAAGTACAATGGGAGAGCAGAGAACATTGACTTTTGAGTTAGAGGCTGTAATTCACAGCCTTCCTCTGACGTTTACTGTCTTTAGGTACTTATGTTAAGTTTCTGAATCTTCCTGAGCTCATTTGGGGCATCAAGTTGACACAGTGGATAGAGTATCAGGCCTGGAGTCAGAAAGACCTGAGTTCAGGTATAGTCTCAAATATACTATATTTGTGTGATTCTGGCCAAGTCACTTAACCTCTGTCTGCCTCAGTTTCCTCATCTGTAAAATGGCGATAATATATCACCTATCTCCCAGTGTTGTGAGGATCAAATGAGATGATAATTGTAAGGTATTTAGTATAGTGTCTTGCACTATGCTAAGTAGGCATTGTAGGCACTATATAACCGTTAGCTAATATCATTATTATTATTAATGAGGGGGTTAGATTAGTTGACCTCAGAGATCCCACTCAGCTTTCCGCCCATAATCCCATGATGAAAAGTAAAGAGGTGTCCTTTCACTTTCATAATCAGATACCAATATTAGACTTCGTATTTGATTGAGTTTTGTTGTTCTCTAACGTCTGGATTTGAATTTTTGTAGTTAATGTACATATTGTAATTTTGCCTCTGCTTTCTTCATCTGACATTACTTCCATAGGATTACTGACCTAGAGATTCAGGGAAACTCAAAACAAGCAGAGAGCAATCATAATCTCAATCAAAACAATAGTAAAAAAAAATATGAAGGGAATGGAATTATCATTTATTTCTCTTTTCTTTTTTTGTGGGGCAATGAGGGTTAAATGACTTGCCCAGGGTCACACAGCTAGTAAGTGTCAAGTGTCTGAGGCCGGATTTGAAGTCAGGTCCTCCTGAATCCAGGGCCGGTGCTTTATCCACTGCGCCACCTCGCTGCCCTGGAATTATCATTTATTAAGAGTTTGTTATGTTCCAGGCCCTGCCCTAAATAGTATTTTCTTTGATCCTTACAACAACCCGGGGAGGTAGGTGTTATTCATATCCCCATTTTATATTTTAGGAAATTGAGGCAAACAGAAGTTAATTGAATTGTCCAGGCTTACACAACTAGTAAGTGTATGAGGCTGGATATGAATTTATGTCTTGTTGGGTCTGGAGTCAGGAAGACCTGAATTCAAATCCAGACTTAGATACTTACTAGCTGTGTTACCCTGGACAAGTCATTTAACCTCTGTTTGCCTTAATCCACCGGAGAAGGAAATGACAAAGCACTTCGGTATCTCTGCCAAGAAAACTATATGGACAGTATGGTTCATGGGGTCACAAAGAGTCGGACATGACAACAACAACAACTTCCTGACTCCAGGCCAGGTGATCTTTCCACTGTGACCCTTAGTTGCCCGTGGTTAAAAGAAACAAGTAGGGGAAAGATAGAGTGTTTAAAGCCACCATGGGTGATGAAATAATACCAGTTATTACACACACACACACACACACACACACACACACACACACACACACACACACACGCATCGAATGGCAAGCATCTAAATGCTTAAAGGAATGGTCACATGGTTTGGCTCAGGTAACTTCAAGGGGTGTCTCTTTCCCTGAACATAGGCGAGAGAACAGTGATGCTAAGATGAGTATTCATTCCTGGATCCCTTCTTCAGAACTGACTGGCAGCACAAAGAATTTTCTGCACTGGGGAGGATGACCACTGACAGAAGGAAGAAGTCAAGCCTGGGTGTGATTGGGTAGAATACTTTGATATTGCTTGACCCAACCCATGGGGCTGTTATTGAGCTGCTCAATGTGGTAGCCCAGCCAGGGGGTAGTGAGGCCTTAACTAAAGGCAAGGGCAGTGGGTATGGCAGACCAGACACAGTGGGGCAATGCTCATTCTGACATTGACTGTGGCTTGGGGTGAGGGTGGGCAACTTGGAAGGGGTCAGAGAATAGTGGCAAGATCTACTATAGCATTTGGGTCTAGCATGGGGTACAGGTATGGTGTCACTTACAGCAATCAGTCTGGCATAGGGGGACAGTGATAGCAATTTCAGCAGCTCTCATGACCCAACATGGGCAGGGAGATAGGGAGATGGCCCTCACCCTAGGTGGAGAGGTTCTATGGCTAGAGGCCAGAGACTTTTAATGACATGCTGGGTACTTCAACCCTCCCTCATTTTATAGATAAGGAAACTATAATTTAATTAAATCACTTGCCCAAGCCAGACTCAGACTAGTCTTTTGGTTCAGGTTCAAGATGAGAATGAAATGCTAGACCATCTAGCAGTTAATAAAAGGTTTACTTAACCATAGCACAGAACAGCATTCAGAAAGGATACAGCATTGATTCAATTAGGCACAACTTCCCTGCCTCTACATTTGACACGGTGGCACATCGATCTTGAGCAACCAATCAACATTTATTAATCACCTACTATGTGCCAGGCAGCATGCTAAGTACTAGGGATACAAAAAAAGAGGCAAAAGGCAGTTCCTGTCTTCAGGGAACTTGCAATCTAATGGAATTAGAAACAATAATTAGAAATGTGTGTTAAGCTAGAGGGATGAGCTGACTCTTCCCTCACAATGCTTCTGTACTTAAGGCAATTGGAAAGCCATGTCAATGTTGTGTCCCTTAGTCCCTTTTTTTCAATTTTTAATTTTTTTGCGGGGCAATTAGGGTTAAGTGACTTGCCCAGGGTCACACAGCTTGTAAGTGTGAAGTGTCTGAGGCCAGATTTGAACTCAGGTCCTCCTGAATCCAGGGCTGGTGCTTTATCCACTCCACCACCTAGCTTGCCCCCTTAGTCCCTTTTAATAAACAGAAGGAAAAAATCTTCAAGCTTTAGGAAATCGAAAAAAGTAAATCAGATTTCTCTAATTCTCATAATGACTTCCTATTGGAGATCTCGGCCTGAATGGTAATAAACATTGAACAAAAATAAATGTGTATCTTGGTCACAAGGAAAAGTATAAGAATATAGTCAAAGAGAATAAGAAGAACACAGTCCAACAACATACTATAAATGAAAGCTTGGTGATTTATTATCAACCCTCCGTCTTCCCCCTTCTTCCCCACAATGAAACCCAGAAAGAGAAAACAAAAATTTCAAAAAAAAGTTGAATTACTTAATTTAACTCCTGCTCTAACTGTCGACATCACTGAAAGAAAACAATACCAAGATTAAGGCTGATTTGCTTTTCTGCCTGCTTTTGTCGAGAGAATTGTCGGTTTGTTAGAGCATATCCCTAGACATTTCTGTGACATGCAACAAAGAGAAAGATGTCTGTGATGCACTCCTTCATCTAATTACTAAAGTCTGTAATCAAGAAACAAAGCTGAGCTGTGAGGCTAGGAGAGGCATCTTCTCCCCCGCCCCTCCCTGCCCTGCCAACCACCCTCTCCAAACAAAAACACCCCTTTCTGTGTTAAGAATCCCAGGGGCAGCTAGGTGGCACAGTGGATAGAGTGCTGGTCCTGAAGTCAGGAGGACCTGAGTTCAAATCCAGTTTCAGACACATACTAGCTATGTGACATCCTGGGCAAGTCACTTAGCCTCAGTTGCAACACCCCCCCCCCCCAAAAAAAAAAGAAGAATCACATATCATGTTTGTGCCATAGGAAAAAAAATCCTCTAATCCAGCCATACTGACCTACTTGCTGCTCTTCACCACTGAAGCAGCATCTTCTACCTCTGGCCCTTTCAGTTGGCTCTTCCTTGTGAATAGAAGGCACTCCATCCTCTCCTTGGTGTCTTGGCATCTCTGGTTTTCTTTAAGATTCATCTCAAGTGAATGTTGTACAAGAAATCTTCCCTGATTGTTTTCCTCCCCTGGATGCTAGTGCTTCCCTCTCAAAATTACTTAACTTTTATTTGTATGCAATAAATGCTGTACCATCTTGTGATGGTTTTTGTAATAGAAAGAAGTGGGACCAATGGGATTAAGGATGAGTAGGGAACACTCAGGTTAGGTAGTCCCTCATTGCTCAGTTAGACTCCACATTAGGTTGATAAAATGGAGGTAACTCAGGAAGTCCTCCTCATTAGGTTTATCCTATCCAACCTCTCCTTTGCTTCAAGGGTTAGGGGTATGCAAAAAGGAATATATGGCAGAATCCTCCACCTTGGAGGCTGGGCTAGTTCTTTTTCATAAAAGCTAAATGAAATTGTCCTTGAGACTTGATTGACTCAGGGGTCTAAAAATATGGCCACTGGCATTACTTCTTGGTCACTTTAGTACAAAAAAATGCCATGAGGAGCCCCAGCTGCTTTCAGAGGCTTGACAGGCTGACCACCATGACGAACACAGAGGCAGGGGATCTATGTTTAATTGAATTAAGGCTAAATTACCTTTCTCTGCTCTGAGTATCCTTTCCTTCCTATGGTCAAGAAAACTTCTTTTTGTTAACATGGACTCTGAATGTCTCATTTAGTTCCAGTCTTGAATTTTAAGGTACCAACCTGGCCTGATCAACTACAAGGGGGCTTATGGGTCTAGGGGTATATAAATGATGGTATAAGTGTATATATACTTCTATTTATAGGGGACTTGCAATTGCTTAGGGGTGAGATAATGGTATTTCTGTCTTGCTTGTAAGAAATCCAAATGAGATCTGTCTCTACTCCTACCCCACCCCCATTCCATGTCTAAAGCCATGTTTATTTTATTTATTTATTTATTTATTATTTTTTTTTTGCGGGGCAGTGGGGGTTAAGTGACTTGCCCAGGGTCATGCAGCTAGTAAGTGTCAAGTGTCTGAGGCTGGATTTGAAGTCAGGTCCTCCTGAATCCAGGGCCTGTGCTTTATCCACTGTGCCACCTAGCTACCCCCACCTATGTTTATTTTAACCCCATTCCATTTTATTTTATGTTCCAGATTCTTTTCCTTCCTCTTTCCCACCCATTAAGAAGGCAAGAAATACAAAATTCATTACCAATATGAGGCCATGAAAAACAAATTTCTGCACTAGCTATGTATAAAAAAAAACAAGAAAAAGAAAGATTAAAAAAACAAACAACCCTATGCTTTAATCTGTTTTCAGGATTGGAGTCCATTAGCATTTTTCATCATGAGTCCCTTGGAACTGTGGTGGCTCATTGCGTTAATCAGTTACTAAAACTTTCACAATTGATTATCTTTATAATATTGCTGTTAGGATGCAAATTATTTGCCTGCTTCTGTTCACTTCAATTTGCATCAGTTCATATATATCTTCCCAAGTTTTTCTAAAATTTTCTGCTGCATTATTTATTACAGCACAATAGTATACCATTATACTTATCTATCATAACTTGTTTATCTCTTCCCCAAGTGATGGATATCCCCTCAGTTTCCAAGGGAGAAAAGGAAGAAGAGGAAAAAAATCAGCAAAACTTATAAACATTTTGGAAGAAATCTGAAAATATATGTAATATTTCACACCTATATATCTCTTACTTTTACAAAGGAATCAAGGTAGGTGTCTTCTAATATCTCTTCTTGGAGACCATGCTTGTTCTTTGTAATTTTGTCACATTCATTTGTTTTGTGGTTGTTGTTCTTTCCATCTGCATTGTTGTAGTCATTGTATATATTGTGTTGTTGTCTCTGCTTAATTCACTTTGTATCCGTTCATGTAAATTTTTCCATACTTCTCTGTATCCACTATATTCATCATTTCTTGTGGAACAATAATAATAATAATAATATTACACTAACGTACCACAACTTGTTAGCCATTCCCCAATTGATGAACATCTATTTTGTTTACAATTCTTTGCTCCTGCAGAGCAAACAACCTCTTCTCAGATCTCTCTCTGTACTGGGGTTAAACAAAAAACAAAGATATAAATCCATGACAGAGTTGTTTATAATCACACAGTCACATACATGATAATGTGAGAGAGGGGACCTGATCAGGAGGTAAGCAACATAAATGAACACTGACATAAAGTTGATAAGTTGATTAATAAATAGGAAGGTCAGAACTCTCTCTCTCTCTCTCTCTCTCTCTCTCTCTCTCTCTCTCTCTCTCTCTCTCTCTCTCTCTCTCTCTCTCTTCCTCCTCAAAACAAGAAGGAAGGGTGGAGTTTGTAGTAAGGATCTCCTCAGTTCCAATGACTGCCATCCTGCAAGAACAAAGTGACAGATTCTGGAAAGAGGAGGAAAAGGGAACAGGCCTCCAGAAATCAGATTTCCTACTCAACCTATGCATGCCACACAATCTTTTTCACGACATGAAATATGAACTGTGTGTTCCAGCTTTTCCTTGCCACAAGTCTTCAAAGCCAAGTTTAAAAATGATATCCACAAACAAATGACTCTAAGACAGAAGCCATCCAACATTTTTTTTTATTCTTAAGGTTTTTTATAGCATTGCTTTCAAGGCAATAATCTGGGAGCCACAGGTGATATATGTTTATTCTTCATATATTTACTCATGTACATGTTGTTCCCCCCACCCACCCATCAAAATGTAAACTCCTTGAAGTCAGGGGCAACTTAATTTTTGTTTTGAAAATAGGTGTTAACATCATTCTATAAGAAGTGTTGAAAACTGAGCTCATCTATGGAACTTAGGAAGTTGCCAGTGCTAGGTTCACCTTTATCATGAGACAGGTAGCTGGTACCATAGATGGAGCACAGAGCTTGAACTCAGGAAGACCTGAATTCAAATCTGACTTCAGGCATTTACTAGCTGTGTGACTTAACCTTTGTCTCCTTTAGGTTTTCTCATCTATAAAAGAGATAATAATAGCACCTACCTCCTAAAGCTATTATGAGGATCAAGTAAAGCACTTATCACAATGCTTACCACATAGTAGGTGCTTAACAATTAATTTTCTTTCCTTCTTCATCTTCTTGTTTCCAACTATGATGAACTTTTTTTTTTTTTTTTTTAGTGAGGCAATTGGGGTTAAGTGACTTGCCCAGGGTCACACAGCTAGTAAGTATTAAGTGTCTGAGGCCGGATTTGAACTCAGGTACTCCTGACTCCAGGGCCAGTGCTCTATCCACTGCACCACCTAGCTGCCCCTATGATGAACTTTTGTATGTAAAATTGGTTAAGGCCCTATATGCTGAGCACCAAATCAATTGATTAAGGTGAATGGCAATGAGAAACTGACTAAATGAATAAGGGTCTGCAAAATTGAAAGTGGTTGTCTGCAGTTGGGTTGTTGCTAAGTATCTCAGGCCAATGATGTCAGTGAACAATATTTCAGTACAAGAACTGAATAAATGAAAGCCTCAGTGTGATTTGAAACAATTACAAGTATGGGGGAAGAATGTTCGACTCCACTGTTAGAAAACCTGTGTTTTCTAATTCCACTGATTAATCTGCTGGCAAATTAATTAATTAATCAATACGTCAAACATGAACAAGTATTATTAAGCATGTGCTACGTACTATGCTAGGACTGAGAATACAAAGAAAGGCAAAAATATTGGGGCAGCTAGGTGGCACAGTGGATCCAGCACCGGCCCTGAAGTCCGGAGGACCTGAGTTCAAATCTAGCCTCAGACACTTGACACTTACTAGCTGTGTGACCCTGGGCAAGTCACTTAACCCCAATTGCCTCAGCAAAACAATAAAAAAATAAAAAATATGTTGAAAAATATGCTTTCAGGAATCTCACATCTTAATGGAAGAGAGAAAATGCAAATAAATACATATAACTATATACAAATAACTATGTATAACCAGGACTTTTTAACCTGGGGTCCATGGACTCCCAAGGGGTCAGTGGGTAGATTTTAGGGGGTCCATGAATTTGGATGGTAAAAAACAAGTTACATCCTTATTTTTACTCAACCCTTACTGAAATTTAGGCTTACCTTCAGTTATGAATGTAGGCAACAAACCATAGTAGTATTATCAGTATCTGTGGCTTTGTCATCATAGAAATCACAAATTTTTTTTTATCACATTACGGTGGTTGAAGATATCTCAAATATTGTTTACATTCATCACGACTGGTTATTTGATTTTATTAGATCTACTGCTATCTCACACTTTTTTTTAGTATTTTGATGACTATCTGAAGTGGCATTCAAAATACTTGGGTTTCTTCATGTGTGACTTTATATTTGATCTCCCTCACGTGGAAGGAAGCAAATAAACCCCAAGAAGACTAAGGGAGCCTAAAAACTCTTCTGAGAGGTGTTATCCCTCTTCAGCTCTAGGTGGCAGCCAAGGGCAATAACTGGAACTGTAGTCTTCGTTTGGCTCATCAGTTACCAGCAGTCCCTTGTCTTGTGTCTAGATTGCTGCTTCTCATGCCAGTCTCTTCAAACATCTTCAGTAAAGCTGTTTTTTAGCCCCTGCTGCATCTTCTTGCCACTTTTTCAATCTTCCCTCAGCCTCCCATCTTCTCTTATCTCCCATACCTTTCAATGGCTCAAATCAGAGCCTTCTATCACTCACTCAGCCTTTCCCATAATAGGTAACAACTCAAATTTCCCTTTGAAATCAACACTTGCTACACATTTCTCGGTCTCTACATAATTATGAGTTTTCTCTTTTATTTGGATTTTATTTCGTCTTAAAACAGCTATATGCAAAGGAGCTAAGGGACCATAATCCCTACAATTTGAAGTTATCAACATAATCCGTCATCTTATTTTGTGTCCTCATACAAAAAACTGTGGTTCCATCCCCTCCCCCCCCATTATGATTTGGCTAAAATAGGGCTCAGAGGCAGTGGTCCAGGTGGTAGCAGGAGATTTGGGTAAAGGGTTATTGGCTGCCACAATAATGCTGTTTTTCTCTAGATTGTAAATTGGTGGGGTAAAGGAGTAGAGTGACATCAATAAGAACCAGCTGAGGGAAATTCATACTAGTTTCCCCCCAGCACGCTTCCCCACGGCTTTCTTTTGTCTCAAGATAAACGAAACCCACTACAAGGTGGTGAGTGAGGATATAATGAAATTGAAGTGCTACTAACACTTCTCCCAATCAGCAAAAGGGACCGGAGGTGTAACCACCTCCTGGTCTTTTCACCCGTAAAATATACAAGGGGAGGGAGAAGAATGGGGATAAGCTGCTACCACCAGAAAAGAATAACTATGTTTCTTCATGCTCACGTTTTTCCAGTTTTCAATAAATGAAAATCTGTTTCTTCCCTCATTTAAGCCATCAAGCTGTTTGCATACAAATGAAGAATCACCCTACATCTTTTGTCAGGTGATTCAAGTCTTTTTTATTTATGCGACAGTTCATTTCCTGTCCAAAATGGCTCATATCCCATCCGAATGCACAAATTTGAGTAGTTTTTATTAAACCAAAATTAATTTCCTATTCCTTTCAGGCATCAAAATGTTTATCTATGTGAGAGACAATATCTTACATCCTTTACCAGTTGATATAACTCTTCTTCTTTGTTATTTCAATACTAACACATTTTACAGAGAAGGGGCAGTATGTCTCATATAAGTGTATGGGTACATATTGTTTCCCTTGACTGAATGTAATCTCCACCTGTCATTTCATCCCTACTGCCTAGCAGAGTATTGGCACATAGTGTGTGTTAAGTTGTTTTTCAGTTGTGTCTGATTCTCTGTAACCATGTGCCATTCTGGATGGGGTTTTCTTGGCAAAGATACTGGAGAGGTTTGCCATTTCCTTCCCCAGCTCGTTTAATAAATGAGGGAAATGAGGCAAACAGGACTAAGTGACTTGCCCAGGGTCATACAGCTAGTAAGTGTCTGAGGCCAGATTTGAACCCAGGAAGATGAGTTATCCTGACTCCTGGCCCAGCCCTCTATGCACTATGGTACCACCTAGCTTCACTGGTGGCACATAACAGGTGACTAGAACATGCTGATTTATTGGTTGGTTGAGTGTGCTCCTGACTTTTGCTTCCTGAGGGTTCTATATCTCTGAATTTATGTGATTATTCTAGGTAATTGACCCTGATTCTTGAATGCCTCTTTGTGTTTGGGTTCTTAATTCTAGCCTGGATTCTATCAACAACGAATCATGCCACAGCAACTCAGCTTTTCTTTGACGGTCACAGTACATATTCTTATCTTTCACTTATGGGTCTCTTTAGAAGCATTTTTTAACAATTTTTTTTTTACCAACAGTCCTTTTCAGGAGACATTTTGAGCCTCAGATGACTTGCTAGCCAATCATTCTATGGATCTTTACAGCAAGTGGTTGATGGGATGCTGGGCTGCCCCCATCTCACTCAATTAATGGGGCCCCCATTGGTTGAAAAGGAGAGATAGATTTAATGAATACACTAACAGGTATGCACCCTCAGCAGTACAAACATGTAAAGCAATACAAAATTACTCCTAGAAATTCAAACTATAATTCTTTATTCTTTTTATAAAAATGTTTGTGTTTCTATTTTAGAGGTGGATTATAAACCATTTATTCTCTTAATCCCTGTTTGTTGTCTCTTGTCACAAGTCTGGGTGGTCTTTCTCTTAGTTCTAAACCAAGGACAGAGGGGTGTGTGTGTGTATGTGGGGGGGCACACACATGTCAGAGAGAGAGAGAGTGGAGAGAGAGAGAAGGAAAGAGAGAGGAGAGGGAGATGAGAGAGAGAAGGAGAGAAGAGAGGAGAAAGGGACAGAGAAAAAGAGAGAGGAGGGGGAGAGAAGGAAAGGGAGAAAGATTAGAGAGAGAAGGAGGGAGCAGAGAGGAGAAAGGGGGAGAAGGCAAAGGAGGGAGGAGAGAGAGAGGGAGAGAAGAGAGAGGAGAAAGGGAGAGAAAGTAACAGAAACAGATTGAGAGGATAGAGAAAAGGAGAGGGAGAGAGAGATGACAGAGAGGAGGGAGGAGAGAGAGAAGAAGAGAGGGAGAGAGGAGACACACATACAAAGAAACAGACACAGCGAGAGAAGAGAGACCCACAGAAACAGAGAGAGGAGACAGAGAGGAGACACACAGAGAAACAGAGACAGACACACAGAGAGATAAAGTTAGAGACAGAGAGACGGAGAAGAGATACATATAGTGAAAGAGAGTGAGAGGGAAGAAGAGAGAGAGGAAAAGAGAGAGAGAGGGAACTGCCTCAGTTCCTTCATTGGTAAAATGGGGACAATGAATGATAGCACCTAGTTCCCAGGGTGGTTGTGAAAAAAAATGGGTTAATAAATATAAAGTGTTTAAAATGCTATATAAATACTAACTATTAAAGTGAATAAGAGGGGGCAGCTAGGTGGCGCAGTGGATAGAGCACTAGCCTTGGATTCAGGAGGACCTGAGTTCAAATCCAACCTCAGACACTTAACACTTACTAGCTGTGTGACCCTGGGCAAGTCACTTAACCCCAATTGCCTCACTAAAAAAAAAAAAAAAGAGTGAATAAGAGGGGCAGCTAGGCGGTGCAATGGATAAGGCACTTGCCTTGGATTCAGGAAGACCTGAGTTCAAACCCAGCCCCAGACACTTACTAGCTGTGTGACCCTGGGCAAGTCACTTAAACCCCATTGCCCTGCAAAAAAAAAAAAAAAAAAAAAAAAAGAATGAATAAGAGGGGCAGCTAGGCGGCGCAATGGATAAGGCACTTGCCTTGGATTCAGGAGGACCTGAGTTCAAACCCAGCCTCAGACACTTACTAGCTGTGTGACCCTGGGCAAGTCACTTAAACCCCATTGCCCTGCAAAAAAAAAAAAAAAAAAAAAAAGGGTGAATAAGAGGGACCAGCTAGGTGGCGCAGTGGATAAAGCACCAGCCCTGGATTCAGGAGTACCTGAGTTTAAATTAAGCCTCAGACACTTGACACTTACTGGCTGTGTGACCCTGGGCAAGTCACTTAACCCCCATTGCCCCACAAAAAAGCAAAAAAAAAAAAAAGAGTGAATAAGAGAGGGAGACTTGGAGAGAGAAGTAGGAAGAAAAGGAGGGATAGGGAAAGAGGGTAAGAATGAAGGAAACACGTGGCCTGCCTCTGTCACAGGTATCTTAGAATTGCTGGTCTAAGAATTAGGCAAAAGTGGGTGTTCCACCTGGAGTGGGCTTCTAGGTTAGCACTGGCTTTGGGTGGAGGGATGAAATCTTGCTATATCCCAAATGGACTAGCAGTGACATTGAGGATGGTAAAGAATTGTAGAAGCTGGAGACAAGAAAGCATCCTACCGAGGGTCTCTGGGCTGAAACTTTCCAGAACCACAAAGTGTGTGTGTGTGTGTGTGTGTGTGTGTGTGTCCTATTGAGAAGATATACTCTTTCTTCTTAATTATGACATGGTAGATCTCCTAATGGGGATCCTATGATGACAAGATGAGACCGAGTCGGCTAGAGCTAATTGGGCAGGAAACCATTGGTGTTTGTTGGTGAGACTGACTTGGGGATTCCCCTGTGTGCTCATTTGGGAACAAATTCCTTGTCTCTTCATTTGCTCTCATCTCTTCTCTGTATTCACCTCCTGCCTGAATAGGGAGTAGAAGAAAGGGTGAATTCAGCAAGCTACATTGTCCCCTCTTCTTCCACAGGAGGAAGCAACCAGCTCCACTAGAGTTCTTACTTCTTTACACAATAATTTTGGTTTTCTTTTGGTGATTTTGAAATTTTATTAAACTGTATAGCTATTGAGTGTGTTTGAATGTATTTGTTTGAATGCATGTGGAGAAATGGGAGATGGGAGAGAAAACCTAGGAAAGATGGAGTGCTAGATTATTAAAGGCAGGTAGGTAGCACAGTGGATAGAGGGCCAGGCCTGGACTAAGGAAGACCTGAGGTCAAATCCAGCTTCAGACACTTACTAGCTCTGTGACCTTGGGCAAGACACTTAACTCTGTTTGCCTCAGTTTCCTTGTCTGTAAAATAAGCTGGAGAGGAAATGGCAAACTGCTCTAGAATCTCTGCCAACAACCCCCCCCTCAAAAAAAAGGAGGCCATGAGACAGACAACTGAAATGACTAAATGAAATTCAATTTAGTATTTTACTTTTCCCCAATTACATGTAGGAAATATTCATTAAATATTTTTTGAGATCTAAATTTCCTCTATAAAAAAGATTATTAAAACCTTTGTGAACTCATTGTAGACCAGAAGTATCAAACTTGTATTGCTTGGGCCCTGCAGAAGTACATAGTTAGGGCCTAATGAGATTAAAATGTAATCAGGGGTGCAGCTAGGTGGTACAGTGGATAAAGCACCGACCCTGGATACAGGAGGACCTGAGTTAAAATGTGGCCTCAGACACTTGACACTTACTAGCTGTGTGAACCTGGGCAAGTCACTTAACCCTCATTGTCCTGCAAAAAAAAAAAATGTAATTGGGAAATGCTGAAGACAATGAATATAATACATCATATATTTGTATATATATATATATTATAACATTACATATTTTAATATATAACATACAGCATATAATATACATCATATAATATAGGCTATATTTATACAAAATATAATACAATATAGATAATGATTATTTGTGGTTTTCCAATTCAATAGGGATTACAGGGTTTTGTTTCTGATTGAGTCTGACCCCACTGCTGTGGACTATACCAGTGCAAATAACGGGTTATTTGAAAACCACACAGTTAATAGAGAAGACAATTTATTAAGTTGTCTCAGAAAATACCCTCAGTAAAAACTGAGCAGGCAGAAGATGGCAGGGTGAATGAGCACAGCAGGTACAGTCATTTTGACAGGCTGGGTTTGAAGGGAAAGCCGTGACCCCAGATGGATGGGAGTGAGCCACCAGAGAGGGTCTACCCACCACAAAGAAATCCTGCCTCTGTGAAAGAAGGGAGTGAGTTCCTTCCAGCTCAGGTACAGACAAAGCTCTTGAGCTAAGAGGTAATTCCCAGCTCAGTCTGTCTTGCTCACCGCCTAGTAGGTTATATATGCAATTACTTTCTTCCTTCCTATGATATCTAAAACCTGCTCTAGGATGGGCATTGCCTTAGGTAAACTGAGGCTTGGGAAAGGGTTTATTTTAAAAGGCCAAGGTCTCCCACTACTTCCAGGTCCATTTCCAGTCATCCTGATGTATATCTTGCCACTGGACTTGGCTCCGGAGGAGACAGTGAGTTTGGTGACTTTGCACAGCCCTCCCTCACTTAAATCCTATTCAATGCAAGTCATGACATCACCTCCCCATGCCATGGTCCTTTTCAAGAATGAAAGACAGGGGCAGCTAGGTGGCACACTGGAAAGAGCACCAGCCCTGCATTCAGGAGGACCTGAGTTAAAATCTGACCTCAGACACTTAACACTTACTAGCTGTGTGACCCTGGGCAAGTCACTTAACCCCAATTGCCTCACCAAAAAACAAAAAAAGAATGAAGGACAAACTACAACAAGAAGAACTTGTTCTTCATCTCCCCTTGAGGGCTTGGAGCAAAATTTACCTGCTCCATATTCCCAGTTATGTGTAGTATTATGAGAGGGCTACTCCTTTAAAAGGACAGTTCACATTTGAATGCAGGACACTACCTTGTTTACAACTGAAAACTTTTCCCCCAATTCAATTGCAAGACATTTCAGGGCCTTTACTGAACCCTATTGCTCTTTTAGGGAACTTCCTATGGAATGAGGCATCATTATTAGGATCCCTATTCTGAATTGCTGGAGGGGACCACAATATAAACTGATAATTCAATGATGATAATTACTTTGTTATCGGGCAGGCAGATTTAGAATACTATCTTTAACCTAGAGATCTCTCTTGACAACCTCCTTAACCTGAGGATTAAAGGATCAGCACATTCAGATAGAGAAATAAACGTGGTTGTGAAAGACAGGAGAAAGAGAAAGAAGTTTTTTTCTTCTTCCCTACATGAAAAATTTGCTTTTTTTTAATTAAATTTTTTTTCTGCATGGAAAATTTGAATCTTTTGGTTTATTATGTTGACCCATGGGGTAGGATCATTGGATGTGCTGTTATAACATAGGCACAATTAATTTCCTTTATGCACACACGGTGTGGTCTTAAAATTATTGTAAATTGAAAAATAATTTGTAATTGACTTAAACTATCATTTTGAGGTTATTTTTTAAAAAACCCAACTAATTGATTTTCAGTTGACAGTGGCTCCTAGTTTTTTTAGCTATAAGTTTCTCTAACTTTTTTTTTTTTTTAGTGAGGCTATTGGGGTTAAGTGGCTTGCCCAGGGTCACACAGCTGGTAAGTGTTAAGTGTCTGAGGTCGGATTTGAACTCAGGTCCTCCTGACTCTAGGGCCAGTGCTCTATAAACTGTGCCACCGAGCTGCCCCACCTTTTTTCTAACTTTTAAAAAAAGTTTCTCTAACTTTTTTTTTTTTGTGGCAATCAGTGTTAAGTGACTTACCTAGAGTCACATAGCTAATAAGCATCTAAGGCCAGATTTGAATTTAGGTTGTCCAGGGCCAGTGCTCTATCTATTGTGCCATCCAGCTGTCCCCTTCTCTGACTCTTAATCCAGGGATTCCCAACCTTTTTCAGTCCCTGTGCCCTGGGCAATAAAGAAGGAAAACAATTCTATCCTTTACCATGTATTTGTTTACAAGAACTAAAATAAAGAGATTTATTAATTTCAATAGGATAATTGTAGTTATTTCCCAAATATTCCCTGTAGCCCTCAGGAATACAAATATCCCAGATTGGAAACCTCTGTCCGAATCTCATTCTCATTTTTCATTCATTAAATTTTTTAAAAAGCCCTTACAGAATTGGAAATCAAAGGGATGCCCATCAATTGGGGAATGGCTGAATAAGCTGTGGTATATGATTATAATGGAATATTATTGTGCTATAAGAAATGACAAGATGATTTCAGAAAAACCTGGAAAGACTTACATGAACTGATATATAGTGAAGGAACAGAACCAGGAGAACAGTGTACACAGTAACAGCAATATTTTTCTATGAAGAACTGTGAATGACAATAATCTCAGCAGTACAATGATCCAAGACAATCCCAAAGGACTAGTCATGAAGCATACTATCTACTTCCAGAGGAAAACTGATATTGATTGAGCATAGACTGAACCATGCTAGTTTTCACTTTCTTTTTTCATTTGAGTCTTCTTATACAAGATAACTAGGATGGAAATCTTTTACATAGTTGCACAGGTATAACCTATATCTGATTGCTTACCAACTCAGGGAGAGGGGAAGGGAGGGAGAGAAGAAGGGATAGAATTTGGAATTCAAAACTTTAAATAAAAATGTTCACTTAAAAAAAAGCCTTACAAACAGAGGGGAGGACAGAGTAAATATAATCATAATGTGAATAATCATCTAATTTATCTTTTAAAAGTTCATATTTTTGGGGCAGCTAGGTGGCGCAGTGGATAAAGCACCAGCCCTGGATTTAGGAGGAGCTGAGTTCAAATCTGACCTCAGACACTTGACACTTACTAGCTGTGTGACCTTGGGCAAGTTACTTAACCCTCATTGCCCTTAAAAAAAAAAAGAAAAAAAAGTTCATATTTTCACATACATATATTTTAAGCAAGTACTTCTGAACTTGGTCATGAGGATGAACTTTTGGCTTAGTGACAAATTAGATGCTTAATAAAAACCTCTACTGATATGAAAACTGTATCAAGTCATGTAAATAACTGTGGATATGAGTCAGAAGACCTGGTTTTAAATCCTGTCTTCTGATGTTTATTGGCTGTGTGACCCTGGACAAATAATTTCCCTTCAAAATGAGGGAGCTGCACCAGATGACCTAAGGTTCCTTCCGGCTCTAAATCTATGTTTCTCTGTATCTATCATTAACCACTAACATTGGCATAATGAAAATATTTACCTTAATCTCTGTGCATATAATTTTTTAGAAATACAAAATAGCAGATCAGAACTTGACTTTTCAATTAGACTGCATGGCTATAATTAGACATTCTCTTTGATACTCCGTGGCCTTGTGATTTGATTGGCGAAAGTGCTCCTTTGTGGGTTCAGGTCACAAAGATTTGGTGATTTTGTAGGTGGTGGTGGTGTCCAGTTTAGTCAACATAATGACAAATAGACAAGATGACTTTTATGTTATACCTAATGTCTAAAACTCACTGAGGTCCCCAGTAGGAATGAACAACCATGTCATTTTAAAATTATGTTCTTGGGGACAGCTAGGTGGCACAGTGGATAAAGCACCAGCTCTGGATTCAGGAGGACCCGAGTTCAAATCCAGCCTCAGACACTTGACACTTACTAGCTGTGTGACTCTGAGCAAGTCACTTAACCCTCATTGCCCTGCCGCCCCTCCAAAAAACATTATGTTCTTGTTTGCAATTTAATTGTCCACTCTAATTCTTGAAATTAAAAGTACATTTTTCCCCTCAGCTAATAAGGCAAGGCAGGGATAGAATTGATGAGAGGAGAGGTGAGAAGGAAGAGGTAAGAAGTGGATGGGAGAATTTCTGATTTTGCAGATAAACTCCAGAAAGCACTTTTTGGGTGTGTGTGTGTGTGTGTGTGTGTGTGTGTGTGTGTGTGTGTGTGTGTGTGTGTTGTCATTATTTTAGGAATCTTCTAATTATGGATTAAAGGTAACCGAGGAAGAGGGTGAATAGGTGTAAGAAGAGGTGGGCAAAGCTCTGGAAAAAGTTAGGGAAAGCCCATTGTAGATAGAAATTGTAGCTCCCAGCTCTAGCCAGCAGGTAATCAAACAGGTACCTTACTTTAGAGTAAGGCATGAATAATTTTAAGTGTAAATACAAAAAAGGAAACCTTTGTATCAGAAGTATGGAGAAGTAGAATTTTGGAGTAAGCTGTCCTTTTCATGTATCCTTGATTCTATTCCACTCTGTCTTTAGTGGCTTGATCCTGCTATCAACCCCACTCTTTGTCTAACCTTCAATCTGTCTACTGGCTCCTCCTGTGCTATTTACAATCATACCTATGTCTCCCCCATCTTGAAAAAGAACAACCCTCCCTAGATCTGACCATCAGCATCAGGTATCATCCTGTATCTTTCCTCTTCTTCTCAGCTGCTCATTGAGAAAGCCACATCTGCTAGGTACCTCCACTTCTACCCTCACTTAGCAATCTGGCTTTAGACCTCATTATTCAAGTGAGATTGCTCTTTGTGAAGTTATCAAATGATCTGCTGCTTACTAAATCCAATGGCCTTTTATCAGTCTTTAGCCTTCTTGGCCTTTCTACAATCTTTTACAGTGTTGATCACAGATCACCTGGATATTCTTTCTTCTCTAGGCTTTCAAGTATTGTTCTCTCCTGGTCCTACTGATCCTTCTCATTCTCTTTGGTCTGATCTTCATTCCCATTATACCCAGTAACTGTGGGTGTCTCCCTGGGCCCTCTAATTTACTCCCTCTATATTATCCCATTTGGTGGTGGCATCATGGGTTACATTAGAAACTATGTAGAAGATTCCCATATCTATATACCCAACCCTAATCTTTCTTCTGAACCTTAGTTTCATATCACCAACTGCCTTTTGATGATGTCAATATAGATGCTTCTTAAAGTCAACATGTTCAAACTAGAATTAATTTTTTCCTTTAAAACCCTCCTTTTCTCCCAACTTTTCCTATCAAGGGCAGTCACAACCTTGCTGAAACCCTCAACTCCTCACTCAGACCCACCTCAGATATTCAATATGTTGTCAAGAATTGTTGTTTATGACTTTGCAATTTCTTCTATTTGACTTTTTCCACTAATCTGACTATTCTAGGGCAGGTATTGGCCATTGAGTACCACATTGGACTCAATCTGTACTCTTAGTTCATCACCTAAGGTTGTTTAGCATGTTTTATCAGACTGACTCTAACTTATATGTACACATTTGTTTCCATGACAATTAACTCATTGGGATACCCATTGCCTCTTTGAAGGCTGGGATCCTATTTTTACCTTTCTTTTTATTACCAGTGCTTAACACAGTTACAGGAATATACAAAGTACTTAGTAAGTGTTTGCTGATTGCCTTCCACAAATGCAATGGTGATGTCAGGGAATCACACACTTTTGAGGCTATCTGTAAAGGTTAACTTGGAGTTGGTACTCTAAATATGAGGTCTTTGTCCAATGACCAAGGAATGCATATAATTCTGAAGGAATCAAATCACATCAAGCTTGACAGTTTTGCTATAAATGAAACCAGAAGAAATAAGCCAGTTGTAGATAATTGGAAGGATGGTTTATAGATTCTCTGTAAAGAGACAAATAAAGGAATTGACAAGAGTTGATTTTATATTGTGATCAAAGGTGATCAAAGACAAAAAGAAATAACATTTGGTGCCATTGTGTTGAGCTGCTCATGATAACTTGCAAAAAGATCATCATGAAAATAATTGTACCAACATCTTTTGCAGAGGATGAAGAAGCAGAGAAATTCTACAAAGAACTTGACAAGGCCTTCCATATTAAATTGACATACACTTTGCTACATAGTGACTTTAATGCAAAAGTAGAAATAAGTGAGGCTATCAAGAAACATGTTGGAAAACTTAGGTTAGGGGAGAGGAGTGAACATTGAAAAACTTAGAACAAGAGATCAAAAGTGTAAGAGCTTACATCAAAGAAAAGAATCAGAAAGTGCTGGGCACGATGAACACTGAATAACATGATAAAAAGCCAAAATTCTTTGAAAGAAACTTTCACCTCAGAAACCAGAGTTACTAAAGATTTGGCAAAGAAAGTTGTTGCCAACAAAGTCATTATCAAATGGTTCAATATCAGAAATGGATATGGTTTTATTATTACTTTATCATATTATATTGATTACATCGACTTTATTGTTGTACCCTAAGAACACAAGACCTTTCCATTTAATTGTAACTAAACGTGTCATACACCCAATGATCCTTAAGAGATCACTCAAAGCTCCTTAAGAGAAGGGAATATCTTCCCTTTTCTATTTATATCTCCAGAACTTAGCAAAATACTTTGAACATAATAAATAGCAAAGTCATGCTTTTTGTTTCATTCATTTATTCAGAATGAAAAAGGAGGAAAGAAGTAGGTGGGATGGCTTCTGATAAATTGCAAATCTCCTCTAATCACCCCAAACTTCTCTCAGAAGCAAAGACCCACCTTTTATGCCACTATTCTTCCAGTGTTATATATTGTGAGTTATATATTGTAACCATTACAATCTCAGAACAATCAAAATTCACTATTGTTCAGAGGACAATAGTAAAGCACATGGTTGATGAGAGTAACCAGTAACACATAGTGAATAAGGAACCACTATGAAGAAACAAAATAATGTCATCAAAGAAATATATCAATAATTTCTTTAAAAAGATGCCTATTTAAGTGGCAAGAGTGAGATGCAACTGAGTTTTTGTACTTGAATGAGAGTCTAATGATGTACAGAGAAAACCAAAAAGACCCCCCAGAACATTTGGTGGGCCTCTGCAGCAATTTTTTCAAAGGCTGAATGGACAGCTATGAATGGCTTGTGAGCTGTATAATTGGAGGGAATATCCATAATAAAGGGTTCAGGGATACATCTAAATAAGGAAAAATTTCTAACAATTAGAAATATTTTAAAGGAAGTGGTCTGTCTCTAAAGGAAGTGGATTCCCCATCACTTAAGGTGTCCCAGGGTAGACTAAATAATAATTTGTTGGGTATGTTATACAGTAGGTTCTTACTGTGGTTGGGTCAGGGGTTGGACTACAGTGGGCCCTATTGTCCTTTTCAACTCTGAAATTCTATGATGATGGTGATATCTTAATATAAGTTAACTAACATTGTATGGCCTACTGACTTTTTATATCATTTTATCTCGCCCCAAATTTCTGATTTTGATTTACCTGTTCCAAAAAAAACCCCCAAACATGATTGACTTGAAAAGAAAAAGAAAGAAACTCTCAGAAGAGAAGAGATTTAAGTATTTTTTAAAGCTTTATTTATTTATTTGGAGAGGCAATGATGGTTAAGTGACTTGCCCAGGGTCACACAGCTAGTGTCGTGTCATGTATCTGAGGCTGGATTTGAACTCAGGTCCTCCTGAATCCAGGGCCAGTGCTTTATCTTTAGCTGCCCTACACATAGGGTTTTACTTCTTAGAGTTAGGAGGTACCATGTCGAACCTCGGTTCAAATCCCACTGTGATTTACTACTTGTGTGACTTTTGACCAATCACTTAGCCTCTCTAAGCCTCGGTTTCTTCATCTGTAAAATGAGGGGGACTCCAAGGCCTATTCCAGCTTTAAATCTGTCACCTTATAAATGAAGCTCATCAGGATTCCCAGGGACCTATATTATTTCCCTCTGAGATATCAACTCAATAGACAAATGAAAGAATGGTTTAGAAAGGAAAGCTTTGCCAATCCACTTTGGATCTCTTTGCAAAAGAGATGAACAGTTCCAAGGAAGTATAAATGATACTTGGTATTTAGAGATGAGCTAAAAGAGGAAATATGGCAATTAAAGAAGAAAAAAATGCTTTGCTGAATCTTTTTCAACATGCTTCCTCTGGCTCTGAAGAAGCAGAAAGAGAAATTCTTTTATATTCTGTTTCATGGATTGCCATGGCCAAAGAGTTTGTTGCTTGTTGGTGATGAGCCTATTCATATTGGTCTTGGGTTGGGCTGGTCCTTGGGAATAAGAAGGTCTGTTGCCTGAATTATATACAAAGATTTTCTACCTTTCTGGAACTTTCCAGAGCTTTCTAAAAGGAGATTAGTCCATTGTTATATCTTTTGAGAGAACAGGGTCAAGTCCATGGGGTGAAAAGGTCATTGAAATAGGACTTTTGTGGAGGTGATGGATGTAGTGAAAATGGAGATAACCACAAATAGTTTTCTTTTACACAGATATAGGAAAATGAAACAAATATAATACTGAACATACATCTATTAACACTGATGTTGTCTTTCTGATTACTTCCTGCTTTCTCTTCTTCATGTAATGTAAAGAAACTCCACACATCCCCACCCAAAGTGTTAGGTGCTACCACAGCTCATTTCCCTTAACCACTGGTAAAGAACTAAATCTTACTTCCTAGACAACATGTAATGTTTGACAATGATCACTTTTATGCTAATGTGTAATACAGTTCTTAGGGAATAACACTTTTTAATTTATAAGAAAGAAAATGTATAAAGGAAGTAACCATGTCTTTGGTTTATTACTCACTTTATTACCAGGGTTGCATTTTCAGTTTACTTTATACACAAGGAAAAATACTTAATTCAAAACCACACTCAATCTACGGTGTGGAAATTATAGTGAGTAGTACCTAGCATCTGACCTCAGAGGAAAGATTCTTAGTAGAATGGATCATCTTTATTAGCGCTTCTAAATCGATGGATAATGACGAATGGTGGCAAATGGGGAAAATGTAGTGGTGTATGATGCTTTAAAAATAGATTGGTTTCGGAGGAAAGCATTTTGTTTCTCCAAAACCTTCCTCCTGGCCAGTTTCTCTTGTACCCCAATAAACCTGTTATTTTATTCCTAAAAAAAAATAGATTGGTTTCTCTGCAGACATCAGGATCATGAATAAGAAATAGAACAATGGGGTCTTAGGTTTGAAAGCAATATGTGCATCCTAGCCCTATTTGTTCAATGGAGTTCTGGTCTCCCATAGTGACCATTTCCAAATGAACAGAAGACATGGTTATAGTTTTAGTATTTTTTTTCCTGATTAATAAAGAAAGAACATAAAGCTTAAAGGTCTCAGATGATAGCATTTAAAGACACAAAATCAATTAATTCTAAATTTAACAGTTTGACCTTGTGAGATTTAAAATTGGATATTAGATCATAAATCTCCCCTACTTAACTTTTCCTTTAATTTATCTCCCAGACTAGTAAATGGAAGAAGCTTCTGGTTTTCTAGTTAGAGCTTTTATTGCATGGTAGTTACAAGGTGATGTTGATTAGAGGGATAGGAAAGTAGAAATACAAAGCAAATCATCTTAAGTCTAAGCTTGGTCTATATTCCGTATAAAACTCACCAAAAACCCAAGGCCACCTTTGGGGAGAGAGAGAGAGACCGAGTCAAAAGCGTGCTGCTAACTGAGAGCTGGGCCGAGTCGCACTCCAGTCAGCGTCTGTCTGTGCAGCGCAGCCAGGAGACCAGCGGAGCAGGAAAAAGCACCCACTCCTGTTCTCTCCTTGCCTTTTAAGCTTGCACCCCGGAAGTCGAGTGCTCAGCAGGCAATCTGGCGTGCATCACAGGTGGACAGGTGTGCGTAGCTCATGCCGTTGGTCTCCTCCCCAAAAGGGTGGTCCTAAAAAAAAAAAAAAACTGGCGCCTTTCAGTTATCCTAACTGACTGTTAAAACCTTTCATTTTTTTTTTACCACATTTCCCCCCATTTGCTTCCTCAAGAAACGGAATGTTTCCTTGATGGAACAGTAAAAAGAATATAATAACTATTGCTAACTAATAATATGTCCCTTCGTGGTCGCCATCTGTTAAGGGCTAAAATTCTAGCTAAACTGTTTAAAATATCTAATGAGTGGTCGCCAATAAATTATAAGCTTTAGCAAGAGTTAGATTTTTAAGCATTTATTAAGGAGAATAAGAATTTGGTAAAGAGAGAGAAAGGCCTAGATTCCTATCTATTAAAGGGAGAGCACATTTCTAGCTCCGCTCTCCACTAGAGTCCAAAGGAAAGAGAGAGAGCGAGCGAGCGCCAGTCTCTTCCTTCCTCCTCCCACTAGCCCGCGTCACTTCCTTTTCCAAAGAAAAGACTCCTGGTCTTGCCCTCAAAGACCTTCGCTTCATGGGCAGAATTCTTCTACAGTAAGTCTCCAGCAGGTGGCGTCATTCCAATCGTTACAACCTCAATAGCCAATGTTATTAGAATAATATTAGTTGAGATTTACACAACTTTATAAGACTTTACATGCATTTTCCCATTTTATACAACAACCCAGTGAAATGATTGATATAAGGGCAATGTCTTAAGTCAAGGGATGTGGATTCAAAATCTGACTCTTTTGCTTACTACCTCTGTGACCTTGATTAAGCTATTTAATCCTGGGCTTTGGTTGCCTAATTGGTAAAATGAAGAGGTTGGATTAGATGGTCTTTGAAGTCCCTTTATTTTTTATTTTTTTTTAGTGAGGCAATTGGGGTTAAGTGACTTACCCAGGGTCACACAGCTAGTAAGTGTTAAGTGTTTGAGGCCGGATTTGAACTCAGGTACTCCTGACTCCAGGGCTGGTGCTCTATCCACTGCACCACCTAGCTGCTCCCTTGAAGTCCCTTTAGAGTCTTGGTCTTTGGGTTTCTGCATCACAGAAGGGAGCTATTATTTTTTGTTTGTTTTTGTTTTTGCAGGGCAATGAGGGTTAAGTGACTTGCCCAGGGTCACACAGTTAGTTGAGTGTCAAGTGTCTGAGGCTGGATTTGAACTCAGGTTCTCCTGAATCCAAGGCCAGTGCTTTATCCACTGCACCACCTAGCTGCTCTGAAGGGAGCTATTATGAACCTCATTGTATTGATGAAGAAAATGAGGCTGAGAAAGAGATAAAAAAAATTTGACTAAGGTCAGTCAATTAGTAAGTTATGAGACTAGAGTTGAACCCAGATCTGCCTGAATAGAAGTTCAGTATTCTAGCCACAACTCCATTACCATTAAATTAGCCACACTTCTTACTGAAAAAAAAAAAAAAAGAAGAGAGGAAAAACAAGTTTATGGCATCAGAAATTTAAAGGAGAATTCACAACAAATGAAGAAATAAAGGAAATTAGAAATTATTTTGCTCAATTACATGCTAACAACATTCATAACAAACAGAGTATATGAATGTTTACAAAAATTTTAAAAATTCCAGATTAACCTAATAAGAAACAGAAAATTTAAACAATCTCGCCTCAAAAAAGGAAATTTAACAAGTTATAAATGAATTCCGAAAGTAAAGTAAAAAAAATGCTGGGACCAGATGAATTTATAATTTAATTCTAGTAAAATTAAAAAGCAATTCCAATATTATATAAAAGGATAATAAAAGAACCTGCCAAATTTCTTCTATGATACAAATATGGTCTTGGTGCTTTATTCAAGGAGGAAAACAAATTATAAAGAGACAGAAAGTGAAAACTATAGTCCCATATTCCTTTTTTGTTCTTTCCCCTTTCAGAGCAATGAGGATTAAGAGACTTGCCTCAGGTCACACATCTAGTAAGTGTCAAGTGTCTGAGGCTCCTGGATTAGAACTCAGGTCCTTGTGAATTCAAGGCTGGTGCTTTATCCACTGTGCCACCTAGCTGCTCCTGATAGTCCCATATTCCTAATGAATGTTGGTGTAAGAACATGGAGTAAAATATTATCAAAGATACCAGAGTGACATATTAAAATGATTATATACTATGACCATGTTGGATTTATGACAGAAACACAGGTTTGGATTAATATTAGTAAAACT
This sequence comes from Dromiciops gliroides, assembly GCF_019393635.1. Taxonomy (NCBI): domain Eukaryota; kingdom Metazoa; phylum Chordata; class Mammalia; order Microbiotheria; family Microbiotheriidae; genus Dromiciops; species Dromiciops gliroides. The sequence continues at coordinate 239,345,397 of NC_057865.1, read as the reverse complement.
GTAAGTATAACAGAAGTTATTACAACAAAAGCAATAAAAATCCCATGAATATTTTGACAGATGCAGAAAAATCATTGGACAACATATAATAGCCATTTCTATTACAAAAAACCCCTAAAAATATACCATAATTAAGTCCAAATGGATACATGGCCTCTATGTAAAAGGTCACATTAAAAGCAAATTGGGGGCAGCTAGGTGGCACAGTGGATAAAACACTGGCCCTGGAGTCAGGAGGACCTGAGTTCAGATCTGACCTCAGACACTTAATACTAGCTGTGTGACCCTGGGCAAGTCACTTAACCCCAATTGCCTCATAAAAAAAACCCAACACACACAAAAAAGCAAATTGGGGGCACCTAGGTGGCACAGTGGATAAAGTACTGGCCCTGGATTCAGGAGGACCAGAATTCAAACCCAGCCTCAGACACTTGACACTTACTAGCTGTGTGTCCCTGGGCAAGTCACTTAAGCCTCATTACCCCACAAAAAAAAATAGAAGAGCAAGAAAGGAGATATCTATCACAACTATAGATAGCTATGGGAAGAATTCTTTACCGAATAAGGAATAAAGAAGATCATGGAATATAAATGGAATATTTTGATTTCATAAAATTGAAATGCTTTTGCCTAAACAAAAATCAATGCATTTAGTATTAAAAGGGAAACAACTAACTTGGAAAAAAATCTTTACAAAAAGTTTCTTCAATATAAGTCTGATATCCAAAACATATAAGGAATTGATCCAAATATGGGAGAACAAGAGCTATTTGCAAATATGTAAATAGTGAAAGGATATGAACATCTAGCTTTCAAGGCAAGAAAATCAAGATATCTACAACTGTATAAAAAAAGTCTTCCAAACCACTATGAATAAGAGAAATAAAAATTAAAATAACATCAAAGTTTTATCTCACATTCATCAGATTGGCAAAGATGACGAAAAAAGAAAATAATGATACCTAAAAAAGTTATGGGAAGAGAGGCACACTAAATGTATTGTTGGTCAAGCTGTGAATCACTATAGCCATTCTGGAAAGATAATGGGAATTATGTCTAAAAAGTCATTAAACATTTGTTAATGTTAACACCTTAGTTATAGATTGGTTTATTAGGTTCCTAGAAGAGGCCCATACAGAGTACCACATAAAAGGGAAATTTTGATAAAGTAGAAAGGATGGGAAATGCCTGGAACATGAGGTAGCCTAGTGCTTCTTCCAGGGAAGCTAGAAGAATAAGAGAACCAAGCATTTTAGCAGGGATGAACTACCAGAAACTGGGCAAGGCAAGACTTGCATTGGGAAAGAACCCTATAGGAAGACTTGAGTTAAAGTAGCTGACTGTCGGGAAAAGGATAAACTTGGGGAAGGTAGGAGCACCAATGACAAAATCTGGGGTGTGCTGGAGCCAACTTATACTGCCTCGTGATCTGATTGTTAAATTTTCCTTATGAGCATTGTTAAGGGCTAAAATTCTAGCTAAACTGTCTAAAATATCTAATGAGTGGTCGCCAATAAATTATAAGCTTTAGCAAGAGTTAGACTTTTAAGCATTTATTAAGGAGAATAAGAATTTGATAAAGAGAGAGAGAAAGGCCTAGATTCCTATCTATTAAAGGGAAAGCACATTTCTAGCTCCACTCTTGCCCTCAAAGACCTTCGCTTCATGGGCGGAACTCTTCTACACTAAGTCTCCAGCAGGTGGCGTCATTCCAATCGTTACAGCATTTACACCTTAGAAATTGGCAAAATGCTACAAAACAAGGCCTGATTTATTGATTTGTTGACTGTCTAGATTTAAGAACGTGATGGAGAAAATTTTTTTTCTTTTAAAGTAATGAAGTTTTATTATTACTCCCAAATGTCACAAAGTATACATTCACACTGAAATGGGTTTTATTGGCTAGAGTAGGATGACATATTTATCATGTCAATTGTCTTACTTAAATGATAAGTTGTTTTTTAAAAGTCCTTTTAAATAATTTAATCACTCCCCTCAAATCCTGTTTGTAATGTTAATTTGCTTAGCAAAGTCTCTTTTTCATAGTTTGATATGCCAAGATAAACTTCATCCTAGTGACAGAGACAATCTTAATAATGCAAATTAAACTTGAAAGTATATACTGTGACATTTTTTTGGAGAGTTGGTTGCACCTCTAGACAGAACTCACCTACCTTGCAATTTTGCCCAGGGCTATTCTTGATTTTAGATGGTTAAAAAAACAAAAAAGTTTTTCCTAGGCAGAGGTATGGATTTACTACTAGGACTGAGCCTTAAAAAGACAATCTATGGAAAGAGAAACATAAGGATAGGTCAGAATAATGCTGGGAAAAGCATCAATATCACCAATCCTGAATAGACTTTACATTTACCAGTAGATCAGTGTCTACAAGGAATTCCCTTCATGTGCTTGGGGTTGAATGGAGAATTAGGAGTTAAGGAAGAGACTGTCAACTGTGATGACCATAGAACCTGCCTGTAATTCTTGCTGTTGGAAAGGCTGAACCTGACACATCACTTGATCTTGAGAGTTCTGAGCCCACTGGATATAGTTCACTAATATAGTGAACCCCTGGGAGTGGTGGACCACAAGTTTGCCTAAGGAGGAGTGAACTGGCCCAGGTTGGATGCATCAGACTAGGACACCTGTGCTGATCAGAAATGGGATCTGCCTGTGAATGACTGGCATATTTTCAGGCTGGGTAAAATAAGAAAAACCAATCTCAAAAACCCCCCCCCATGGGGGCAGCTAGGTGGCGCAGTGGATAGAGCACCGGCCCTGGAGTCAGGAGGACCTGAGTTCAAATCCGGCCTCAGACACTTAACACTTACTAGCTGTGTGACCCTGGGCAAGTCACTTAACCCCAATTGCCTAAAAAAAAAAACAAACCCAAAAAACAAAGCAGTACAACAACTATAGCAACAGCAAGAACTAAGGGACACAAACCCCATAGACCTAGAAGAGACAAAGGATCCTGAGAATATGCAAAAGAAAAATGAGGTCCTTTCATAGTATTCATTTTCACTCCATTTCTAAGGTCAAGAGTTCACCATCGGGGCAGCGAGGTGGCACAGTGGATAGAGCACCGGCCCTGGAGTCAGGAGTACCTGAGTTCAAATCCGACCTCAGACACTTAATACTTACTAGCTGTGTGACCCTGGGCAAGTCACTTAACCCCAATTGCCTCACTAAAAAAAAAAAAAAGAGTTCACCATCCATTGAGTAGGGCTCCTGTGGTAGTGACAATGGACAGGGTTAACCAAGGTGAGGATAAATTCAAAAGAATGTTTACACCAAGAAATTTCTTCTCAAGAAGAGTTTTATTTTTAAAAAATTCCAGCTCAGATAATAATAAATGAAACAATGCTCTTTTCACTAGAGAAAGCAGGGTTTTGTTCTCTACAGAGGGCCAAGTTGCCTGAGGCCTGGGCTCTGTAAATCTGAAAAGTGTCATCAGTGGTGGGGGAAATGTGACATCAGTGGTTGAGTGGAGGGATGAAGGAGGCTTCCTCCCTTCAGAGGGCGGCCAAGGGGATGGAGGGAGGAAATCAGGTTAAATTGGCTTGACACCTTTGCTCGGGGCAATCCTATTCCTATGTGACTAAGGAGAAAACCAACCTGCGGAGTCACCGTTTACTTTAAAGATGTGGAAGAAGTGTGGGGAAACCCCCAAACCACAGGTTCTTTTAGCAGAATACATACCACCATGCTGCAAAAGTCTGGTAGGAAACTACCCTTCCACATGTCAAACTGGAGGGTAGAACCAGCATTCCCTGCCCTGGGTTCTGCTATGAGAAGTTAGCTATAGACTCAACTATAGTTACCTTCTTAGAGTAGAACTGCTTGACTGTTTGGTGTTGCGTCGCTTGAGTCTCTCTCAGATAATTTATTGTTGTTGTTTTTTCTTTATTAGATACACACACACAAGTTTCTGAGCAACAGGGCCACCCGGTCTTAGTTTCTCTTTTCGAAGCGTTGTCACTTTATAAATGCCATTCTGCAGAGGATAGGTGCATTACAATAAAAGATTTTGAGATGAAAGGGACCTTTGAGGACACCCACTCCAATCTTCTTACTTTATAGATGAGTAAACTGAGGTCTGGAGAGGTTGTGACTTGCCCATTACCATACAAGTAGTAGGTGACAGAATTTAGACCCAGGTGCCCTGATTTCCAATCTAGCATGCTCTTCATTGCTGTCGCATGGTTGGGAAAATAATATCGCATTGGCAGAGTGATTCCACAAAAAGACATATACTCAATAATGACAAGGGGAGCTAGCATTCTTGTAGATCTTTAAGATTTTCAGTGGACTCATTTAATCCTCACAGTAACTCTGCAAGTTAAGTGTTGTCATCCCCATTTTGCAAATAAGGAAACAGGCTGAAAGGGGTTAAGTAATTTACCAAGGATTATACAACTAGCAGGTGTCAGAGGCAGAATTGAACCCAGGTTTTTCTGACTCCAAATGCAATACTAGACACTGTGCCACCTCACTGACAGCTGGCATTATAGTGTATAGACAATGCTTCAAAACTTTAGGGATCTGTGATTTCATATATTTGGATAATCCTTCCAGCAATGGAAATATCAACTCCCCTCTGACTTAGTAGCTATTTGTTTTTCAGTCAGTTTCAGTCATATCCAAATCTTCATGACACCATTTGGAGTTTTCTTGGCAGAGATATCGGAGCGGTTTGTCATTTCAAGATCATGCCAAGAATATTTAAAGATAAAGCTGGTAGGGGGATTATTGTTGTTGCTGTTCTCAAAGAGGATCATGACATCTGGAGGTGATGTCATGACTTACAATGAATTGGATTTTGAGAGAGGCCATTCCAATTTTCACAATGTAACTATGTATCTATGTCTCTATCAATCCATCCGTCCATCCATCCATCCATCCATCCATCTATCTATCTTTCTATCATCTCCAACCTTTGCCTCTCTCCTGAACTGCAGCCCCATATCACCATGTGACTACTGGACACTGGATAGCCTGGACAAAATATAGCTTAAATACAAGAAGTTCAAAACAAAGCTCATTATTTTTCTGCCTAGATCCACACCTCTTCCTAACTTCCCTATTTTCTTGAGGGAAGTACAATATTTCCAGTCACCTAGGTTTACAGTCTCAGTATCATTCTTTGATGCCTCACTCTGCCTTGCCCCACACATACAATCGGTTGTCAAATCTTTTCATTTCTGCCTTCACACCACCATATGTATCTATCCTCTTGTTATAGCTAAAAGTCTAGCTAGTCAGTCTAAAATATCTAATGAGTGGTCGCCAATAAATTATAAGCTTTAGCAAGAGTTAGGCTTTTAAGCATTTATTAGGGAGAATAAGAATTTGGTAAAGATAGAGAGAAAGGCCTACATTCATCTATCTATTAAAGGGAGAGCACATTTCTAGCTCCCCTCTCCTCCAGAGTCCACAGGAAAGAGACCCAGTCAGAGCGCCAGGCTCCCCCCTTCTTCCTCCCACCAGCAAACGTCACTTCCTGATACCAAAGAAAAGACTCCTGGTCTTGACCTCAAAGACCTTCACTTCATGGCAGAGCTTTTCTACAGTAAGTCTCCAGCAGGTGGCATCATTCCAGTCGTTACACTCTTCTATTCACTCACAGTGGCCACCATGTTCGTTTCACCTTGAATATTGCAATAGCCTCCTAAATAGCCTCTATGTATTCAGTTTAACACCCTATCTAGTTTGACATGCTACCTCTCAAGTACTACTGATCATAATTGCTTTGTGATTCATATTTGTTAATTAATCATATAAGGGAGATTGCAGTGAATGAAGTTGGTGAATAGTTTGTGGTGCAAAAATAAAAAGGTAAAGAGGATGAATCTTCTCTGTCTGACTACCAGGGGAAGGCACTTTATTAAGACCAACAGTTAAGGTGTAGAAGGTTTGTTATCAGTGTCAGTGGAAGAACTAAACACACCAAGAATATCATTAGCACCATGTGTTGCTGTTGCTGCTGTTTATTATTATTATTCTAGGCACTATGGCATTACAAAGGCATTACAAGACATTGCTCCTGTCTCTAAGGAGCTTACTATTTCATTGGGAAGATGCCTATCTCCTCCAAAAAACCCCAGCTAAACAGGAATCTAAGTCAAGATGTGCTAAATACCCAAAGGAATGGGAAGGAAACAGTAGATGGGAATTCCATAGATCAATGAACTGATGGATAAAGGGGGCATAGGCTACACAAGAACATGAGGACAGGAGATCAACGACTATGTATAGTTCATAGTTGGGAGTTATAACCAGTGAAGGAAGTCATCCTGGTCCCTGCAAGCACTGAGAATGGCCTCATGGCCTCTCAGCTGAAAGAGAAGCTGAATGATACTTAACAATTATCTATAACTTCAGCCCAAAGGGGGCCAAAGAGAGCCCAGGAAATATAATGTACAAGTTCATTGCCAATTCACAAGATTTATAGAGAAATCTTGAGAAAAAAACAAATCAACAAGTCAATAGAAAGCTATATTATACATAGTTTTGGATAGATTGGGCAATTGGCTGAGAGAGACTGGGGTTCAAGAACAAGGATTCTTAAATTGGTGTCTGGGGACCTCATAGATAGATTTTGGAGAGGAGTCAGTGAATTTGAATGGGAAAACAATTACATCTTTATTTCAACATAATTGATTTCCTTTGTAATCTTGTGCATTTTGTTTTACACTTAAAATGTCATTCTGAGAAAGGGTGTATTGTTTTCACAAGACTTCATTATACACAAAGTTAAGAATCTTTTCTCTAGAACAAAACAAAAGGGAATCTTACTGTTGGATAATATCCCCTAAAAAAGCAAAAAATAATGCCACAGCATCCTGGGTACAAATTGAGCTAAAGCCATGGCATTATGGGAAAATTAGGTTTGGTAAATAGGAATAGAAGGGGGCTTCCCATAAAAGGAGCAGTCTTAGACAATTTTACTTTTTCACTGATCTCTCTCAGGTGACTTCCAAGGACTTCTTCTAAGACTGAGGAGACAGTGTGAAAACTCTGACTAAGGAAAAGCCATGCCCATGGGAAATGGTTGAAGAGAGGACTTGAAGAAAAGAGTCCCTGCCTATGTGAGGGTAGGAATTAGCCAACAGGGAGTAACTAGTCTTCTTGTTAAAATAAAATATTTTTGGAAAGACATTAAATGCACAGAGCTCCCAACACAATTACCCCACAAACAGCCATAAAACAACCCCATGGAGTAGCAAAACCCACAAAAGAACAGGCTGAGATTATTTTCCAGCCAAAGACAGTTTAGAGGGGGTCATGCTGGGATGTAAGTAGAGTCCAACCCCATGATCATACCAACACAATCCCCAGTAAGAGAAACTTACCCCAGAGCTTATGGATCAGCTACAGCACTGGTGTCTCCTGGAACTAAGCTTATGGTCAGGTGACAGGGATGAATGGCTCACTGGGGCATGGAATATACAGGGGTGTCTGTGGGACCTAAGAAGGAATTCAGCTATCCCACCCCAGCAGGGAACCAGGAAGAAATCCTGAGTGGTGGGAAACCCAGGTTGGGGAGGGACACAGGCTCATCAGAGCTAAGAAACACAGCAAACAAACTTTTGCTGGCTGGTTAATTAGCAAGTTGGCTTGAGGTTATCTTCAGACCAGAGAACAAGCCAGGTGAGAGAACAATCTGCTCTTCCTCAAAGTGAAAAACACCTGGGACCTTCTGAAGCTTCGGACAGTGTAGCTTGGAAGTAGGGCCCCACTGTAAGAGGGAGTTAAAAGTCAAGTAAAAGATGGCAAGATGAGCAAGCAAAGAAAGTTGAGAACTATTGAAAGTTTCTTTAGCAACAAGGAAGATCGAGGTGCACCCTCAGAAGAGGATAGCAACCTCAGGGCCCCTATATCCAAAGCTTCCAAGAAAAATATGAATTGGTCTCAGGTCATGGAAGTGCTCAAAAGGGACTATGAATAGAAAGTAGGAGAGATAGAAGGAAGATTTAGAGAGGTGGTGGAAAGAATGGGAAGAGAAATGAGAGCAATGCAGGAGAGTCATGAGAAAAAAGTCAACAGTTTGAAAAGCCAAATGGAAAAGGAGATACAAAAGCTCTCAGAAGAAAATCATTGCCTGAGAATTAGGATTGAACAAATGGAAGCTAGTGACTTTATGAGAAACCAAGACATAGTAAAGCATATCCAAATGAATAAAAAAAAAACCCAGAGGGCAATATGAAATATCTCCTTGGAAAAACAGCTGACCTGGAAAATAGATCCAGGAGAGATAATTTGAAAATCACTTGACCACCTGAAAACCATGACCAAAATAAGAATTTAGATAGCATCTTCCAAGAGATTGTCAGGGAAAATTGCCCTGATATTCTAGAAGCAGAAGGTAAAATAGAAATTGAAAGAATCCACCAATCACCTCCTGAAAGAGATCCCCAAAGGAAAACCTCCAGGAATATTATAGCCAAATTACAGAGATCCCAGGTTAAGAGAAAATATTGCAAGCAGCTAGAAAAAAAGGAATTCAAATACTGTGGAGCTACAGTAAGGATAAAACAAGATCTAGCAGCATCTACATTAAAGGACAAGAGGGCATGAAATATGATATTCCAGAGAGCAAAGAAACTGGAACTATGGCCAAGAATTACCTACCCAACAAAACAGAGTATAATCTTTCAGAAGAAAAAGTGGGACTTCAATGAAAAAGAGGACTTTCAGGCATTTGTGATGAAAAGACCTGAACTGAATAGAAAAATTTGACTTTCCAAAACAATACCCTAGAGAAGTATAAAAAGGTAAATAGGGAAAAAGAAATCATGAGGGATATTAAAAGATTAAACTGTTTATATTTCTACATGGGAAGAGAATAGTTCTAACTCATAAGAACTTAGTACTAGGGCAGCTGAAAGGAATACACTTAGAAGGAGGACACAGGTCTGAACAGATTATGAAGGGATACTATCTGTAAAGCATTTATTTTTTGTTTATCCTTGTCTTTTTGTGGGGCAGGCATGGTGGGGTGGCTTATGTCTGGGGCCAGATTTGGGCTCAGGGCCTCCTTAGGTCCGTGGTTGGTGCTTTGTCCACTGTGCCACCTAGCTAACCCATGACAACATCTTTAAAATAAAGTTAATGGGTAAGAGGAATGCACTGGAAGAAAGAAAAAGGGTGAGGTGGACTGGGTAGCTCACATGAAGGAAACAAGAAAAAGCTTATGGATAGGGAGGGGAAGAGGGGGAAGGAGTGGGAGAGTAAGTGAACCTTACTATCATCAGATTTGGCTCAAAGAGGGAATAACATACATACTCAAGTGGGTATAGTAATATATTTTGCCCTGAGGGAAAGTGGAAGGGGAAGGAGATAAGGGGTGGGGGGAAGGAAGGAAAGGCAGATTGGGGGAGGGAGCAGTAAAAAGCAAAACATGTTTGAGGAAGGTGAAGATGGTCTGCACAACTGCACATGTATGATTTATATTGAATTGCTTGATTTCATAGGGAGGATTAAGGAGGGAGAGAGGAAGAAAATTTAGAAAACAACATTAGCTCACATACCTTAATCTCCTCAGAGTTGGCTTAAGGAGGGAATAATATACACACACAATTGGGAGGAGTAATCTATCTAACCCTGCAGGAAAGTAGGAGGGGAAGAGAATAAGGAGGAAAGGGTGAAAGAAGGGAGGGCAGAGCAGGGGAGGGGGAAGTCAGAAACAAAACACTTTTGAGGAGGAATAGGGTAAAAGATAGAAAACAGTAAATATCATGGGAAGAGAATAGGATGGAGGGAAACAGTTATGATGATTGATTATAATGCCAAAATGTATGGTACTTACTTTGCTGGGCTATTGTGTGAAGAAAATTCTTTGTCAAGTTTAAGGTACTATATAAAAGTTATGATGAACAGGATGCTATCAGAAAATCCTGGAAAGACCTATATGAACTGAAGTGGAGTGAAATGTACTGAATACAAAATAACAGTAATAGTGTAAGATGATCTGCTGGGAAGGACGTGGTTATTTTCAGCAATGCAATGATCCAATATAACTCCGAAGGACTTATGAAAATTGCAATCCATCTATAGAGAAAGAACTGATGGTATCTGAAAACAGGTTGAAGCATAATTTCTTTTTAATAGTTCCTTAATCTAAAGTTTTGTTTTTATCTGTCAAAATTTGTTTTTATGTGTAATTTGGAAAATAAAATTCTAAACCTCCTGCCCCCCCAATAAAATAAAATAAAACACTTTTAGGGCAACTGGGTGGTACAATGAATAGAGCACTAGCCCTGGAATCAGGAGGACCTGATTGCCACAAAAAACCAAAACCAAAACAGCCCACTTCCAAAGCCCCATCTATACTGCTACTCATCCATGAAGTATTCTCTGATCCAAATTTCCCAGGCTTTGAAAAGAGAGAACATATTCTGTGGACGTCTCCTTTGCATTTACTCCCTAATCTATATTATAGCTTTTTTTTTTTTGATAGGCAATTGGGGTTAAGTGACTTGCTCAGGGTCACACAGCTAGTAAGTGTTAAGTGTCTGAGGCCGGATTTGAACTCAGGTACTCCTGACTCCAGGGCCGGTGCTCTATCCACTGCGCCACCTAGCTGCCCCTATATTATAGCTTTTTGAGTCTAGTATCTGAACTACTAGACTATAGTAACCACAATTTAATCTCTGTATAGTAAACACTCAGTATAGTCTCAACCAACCACACAGGGATCTAGAAAATGTTTGCTGAATTGAATTTGCTTAGTAAATGCATGAATACATATGTGGATGTTCACTGGGCTAAATCAGGAAAGATGGAAGATTGGTCTTCATACTTCATACTTGGGTAAGATAGCTCTGTTGAGGAGGAAAAAAAAATATCAGGCACCTAGTCTAAGTGCCTCTTTTTATAGTTGAGATCATCAAGACCAAGAGAGAGAAAATGAATTGTCCAATGTCACACAATGAGTTAGTGACAGAGTCAAGATTAGAACTCAGGTCTTCTTTGTTTCATCATTGATAGACCAATAGCCTATGACAAATTAATCCATATTTCTAATTCTACTATAATCTCTTTAAAGTCAGGGTCCATTTTGATCCTTCTATAGTTGGCACTCAACTTCAAGTAAAGGAAAGAGGAGGAAAGGGTTTGATGACCTAACAAGATGCATCTTCTGTCTTCCCTCAACCTCAAATCCATGGCTCTTATTTCTCCTCCTAGTTTGGTTGAAGCATTTCTGGGCTCTTTCTCACATAACAGGGTCACTTGCTGATCAATCAATCAGTGAATGAACAGGTGACTGGTAACATTCCAGTCACAGCTGGCACTTTCATTGTCTTGCTAGTGCCTAGCACATTGGAAGCACTTAACAAATGCTTATTGACTGACTTGGTGCTCAAAAACAAAAGGAAAATAGTACTTGCCCTCAAGTTGCTTGCAATCTAATAAGAGAGATAACAAGCAAAGACATAGGTACCAACAAACTATATACATGACAAATGTTGTTGTTTCATTAATTTCAGTCATGTCTGACCCCATTTGGGGTTTTCTTGGCAAAGATACTAGAGTGATTTGCCATTTTTGTTCCCCAGCTCATCTTAGAGATGAGGAAACTGAGGCAAACAGGGTAAACTGACTTGCCCAGAGTCATGTAGCTAGTAAGTGTCTGAGGCCAGATTTGAACTAGGGAAGATGAGTCTTACTGATTTCAGGCCTGGTGCTCTAACCACTGAACTAATTAAGAGAGGGAGAACACAAGAGTTAAGAGGGGTTGGGAAAAGCTTCCTGCAGAGGATGGGATTTTGATTGGAACTTAAAGGAAACCAGAACAGCCAGTAGTTAGAAATGAAGCAGGAGAGCATTTTATGCATGGGAGACAGCCAGAGAAAATGCCCAAAGCTGAGAGATGGAGTATCTTATTTGTGGAACAGCTAGGAGGCCAGTGTCACTAAATCAAAGAGGTTTTATGAGGGGCATGAGGCATAAGAAAATTGGCAAGAGGGGAAGCGTCAGAACCATGTTGGAGGCTGACCCTCGTCTGCGCATATGTCCTTTCCCCTTGCTCCTCGCCGGGGGCAGGTCTGTCCACAATCACTCCCACCTTAGATGGACCTAACATTGTGATAAAGAAAAACAAGCTATAGTGACCACATCTATCAGTGGATGCACTATTCTGTCCTTGTCTCTTTTGCTGTGATGGACAAAGATATTCTTCAAGTAGAGGAATGAGAAGATAAAGGATATTTCCAGGAGCCTTGGTCTACTTCTCTCCAAAAAGTCAGTCAAGTCATCTATCCAATCTGTGTGTTCCTGACCGTATCGATTCATCATGGTAACAAAACTACCACAAGGCAATGCCATGCTTCAGGCATTAGGCCAAAACATCACCCCTGTTTTGTCAACCATGTTTTAAACAGTTATCCTAATCACGACTGCTTGGCAATAACTCTGCCATTACCCATTTTGAAATATGGAGCAAGGCATGGCTAAACTATGAATTCACTGGAAAAAACTATACCATAGTAATAGCCTTTCTCAGGGCCAGGGTAACTGCTATACCTTTAACATCTCCTAAACCATGTGTTATACCACCATGGGGCCTCAGACATTGGTCAGAGGTTCCTAATGGCCCTGAGAACCTGCCCAAAGTTTTAAACAATTGTGTCGTTTTAGCTGAGCAATACCTCAACCAGCAGTCTATTTTCTGACCATGGCTGAATGCACTCGAGGCCCCCAACTATACATGTAACCTCAATGTGTCCTGATTACCAGGCACCTGTGCTAGTAAACCCCTTTCCATCACTACTACCACCCAAGGCAAGTGGCTGAAGCCTTGCAAAGGCCTAAAACCAAAACCCTGACTAACTGTCTGAAACAGGACCACAGTTGCACCCTGACTACTGTTCAGAGCTCTAGCTTTGAGAATATTGAGCACAGAAGTCCTCAAACCTAGAAAACAAGTTCTGACCTCCACCTAAGGCAATAGCTTCACTGTTCAGATGCCCTGATCACCAGTACAGTTCCTGGACTGCACCTTCATCACATCTCAATCACAGCACCAGGGCCACAATTGCAATGTTCACCATGCCCCGAACACTAGTTGACAGCCACAGTTGTGCAATTATTGGGTTTGAAAAAACAGGCTGGGACAATAGCTCCACCATCACTAGGCTTCAGACTCTTGACCAGAAGAATAAATTTATCCCTTACCAATCTTGGGGCACTGGGTTAAAGCCCTTTTTGAATCCTTCATGGGCCCTGACCACATGACAGATACTCCTAAGGAACTGTTGATAAGGCTAAGGACACTTCTGCACTGTCACAAAGATGAAAGCCAAACTGAACCTGTACTTCACTCTTCTAAGTCAAAGATCTTCTAAACAATAATGGAAAAACAAAACTGTAAACTAAACAAAAAAGCCATACTTATACCTGCCTTCCTAGCGCACAAGCCAGAGGTTCTCCTGGGGTCTGTTGCTAATATGCTTTGACTCAGCAAAAGCCACAAAACAGAAACTGCAATGGAATCTAAAAGACAGATACTTTTGACTGTCAGACTGATGAAAAAACTAGGCCCTTCTTTCTAGACCTAATACCCACTAGGTCTTGAGCAGAAAGCTGATGTTTTATTGGTTCTGAAACCTAGACTACAGCTTCTCTAGGCCTGGACCAATGCCTAAGTTGCATGACATTCTGAACTTCAGGCCGTACTTCCATTCTTCCTGAATTACCCAGCTAGAATTCTGCAGAAGGACCTAACCATCAAGATGTTGTCCTACATCCCCAGACCAAACTTCCATTAGGCGTGAGCCAGCAATATATAGTGTTAGTGAATCTACTGCATTGGTATTTTACTGGATCCCACAATTAAAGGCAGCAATGCCAACCAGCCTAAGTATCTTGGGCCCACTATTTATAGGACTGGGCTACTAGACATGACCATCCCCAGAGTTTTGAGGACCACACATCTGTCTGGCTCGGACAAATATGTAGCACTTTGATCTAGCCCTGACCACTACCCAGATTCTCAGCCACAGCTCCTCCACACCTGTATGATTGGTAAACAGTACCACTAAACCCACATCTCTCTCTCTTTCTTTTTTTTAGTGAGGCAATTGGGGTTAAGTGACTTACCCAGCTAGTAAGTTTCAAATGTCTAAGGCTGGATTTGAACTCAGGTCCTCCTGAATCCAGGGTCGGTGCTCAATCCACAGCGCCACCTAGCTGCCCCAAACCCACATCTCTTAGGATAAGCCTCCAGGAGTCCTGGACCACTAGGCAACAGTGTCTCAACCCAGATCATTAGCCTGTGACAACCTTTACCCAACCTCTACTCTAAGACCACACTCAATCATACTTCCACAAGTGACCCTGCATCATTCCCGAACAACCCATAGGCTACACTCCTATCAAATTTGGGTATAAACTACCCAGTCACAAGGCATTATCAGTTCTCATATTTGCATTATCATCTTAACCCAGCCCTGGTGGGCCATACATTTATCCAGTCCCAACCACCAGACCAAGGCTATGCCATACCTCAGTGCCCAGGATAAGACTCCATTTATTCGGTATACTTTTAAGTATCTACTATGTACCAGACATTGGAGATATAAAGACAAAAACAAGATAGTCCCTGTTCTCAAGGAAGTTATATTCAGTTGCAGCATGGGGGAAGAGAGGAATAATCTGTACAAAATAAGTAAATGAAATCTATGTATCAAAAAGAAGAAGGAGAAGAAGAAGGAGGAGGAGGAGGAGGAGGAGGAGAAGAAGAAGAAGAAGAAGAAGAAGAAGAAGAAGAAGAAGAAGAAGAAGAAGAAGAAGAAGATTGGAAAGAGGTTATGAAGGATTTTGAATGCCAAACAGAGCATTTTGTATTTGAGCCTAGACATAATAGGGAATTATTGGCATTTATTGAATTGGGAGGGAGGAACATGATCAAACATGAACTTTAGGAAAATTACTTTGGTGTCCAAATGGATTAGAGTGGGGAGGGATATGAGACAAGCCGACCCACTATTTTTTTTTTTTTTTTTAGTGAGGCAATTGGGGTTAAGTGACTTGCCTAGGGTCACACAGCTAGTAAGTGTTAAGTGTCTGAGGCCGGATTTGAACTCAGGTCTTCCTGACTCCAGGACCGGTGCTCTATCCACTGTACCACCTAGCTGCCCCCGACCCACTATTGAAGTCATCCAGGTATGAGATGATGAGAGCCCACACTAGAGTGGTGGCAGTGTCAGAGGAGAGAAGGGGCATATTGGAGAGATGCTGTCAAGTGAAATCAGCAGGCCTTGGCAACAGATTGGATATTAGGGGTGAGAGAGAGTGAGGAACCCAGGATAACTTCCAAGGCTGTGAGCCTTAGGGATGGCAGGATAATTAGCTTTTTGCATGTGTTCTGGAAAAGGATATGTGAAGAGTAGCAGACAGGAGAGGATCGTAAATCTATAAACAAATGTAGCCTGTTATAAGAAAGGCTAAGCCAAGAAATTTCAAAGAGTTTCTTTCTGATGCACTTAACAATATTCTTTTCTTATTATAGTTAACTTGGGTCCATGTAGGCTTCTCCTATTAATTTGCGTGTTCAGTGAAAGCATGGACCGTGTCTTACTTATTTTTGTATTTCTCTGGGATCTATCACCCAGTCCTCTACACAGAGGGGGCTTAACAAGCTTAACAAAAATTTCATGAAGAAAAAAAATAATAAATGAGCAGATGGATGTCAGGTTAGGATTGAAAATTTTCACAACTGAAACAAAACATGGCAGTGGTTCTCCTTGTCATTCTCTAGATTAGTGATGCTTCTTGTGATCGGATATATCTCATCATTATTACCCTGACGAGGTGTGAAAATTCTAGAGGATGGAAGAATATAGTGTAACCAATAGGTTTGGCCTGGGAGGTGGAGGAGGGGGATTCTGAAAGCTCTCCCCAAAGAGAGGGAACTTTATGAGTCAAATTCTGATGAAATTTTTCTCGACGTAGATGCCCAGTTTGCTTGGGACACTTGATGTCAGGAGTTCCAGGAGAGTACGGAAGGGAATTCATTCATCACTCCAAGACAACTCATAATTCGCAGAAGAAATCTAACCTAAGTATCTGATTGGAAGAGGTGAAGCCTAAGTTCCTGAATCCTAAAGTGAATGATGATTAAAGAGAAAAAAAGTGAGCTTGTGCGTCAATTGAGACACCGAATACTTTTTAATGAAAGGTTGTTGTATGAGATGCCATTTCTAGTCTTGCTCACTCTGTGTAGTTTCATGGCCAATTTTCAGAAAGAATATTTCACTGAAGAGAAACCAAGTCTGGAGTTGCCTGTTTTGGTAATGTGGTCTCATCTAGGCAACTGGTGGCTTCATAGAACTTTCCAAGGATAGGTAGTGGGTGAATTTTTTTTTTCGTTCGTTTCAAAAGTGACTGAAGGAAAAGGTGTGAAACCTCTGGTTTTGCATTCAATGTAAGGTGACTTGCAGACAAAAAGAAAAAAAAAAGAATCTTCTTCCTTGTGTGGCAAACTTGACAAGAAAAAAATGAGCTTCATACAAAAGCCCACGTCATTCTGTCCCTAAGCATCACAAATGGTAGAGGATGAAAATCTAGCATCAGCAAAATGAGGACACCTGTGAATTTTCAGACAACCCAGGATTCTCTTTGGCCCCATGTCTTCTACCTACAATAATCGAAAGTCTAGCAATGTATTGTCAGAAAGCGTGAATCAGGAATATAGTTTTGAAGATAGAGATCTCAGGAGAAAATTGATGTTATATAGTGGAAAGAGCACTAAACTTGGAGTCCCAGGAACTGCATGCAAATTCTGATTTTTCTACGTGGTTAAGAAACCTCCAGGGTCCAGTTTCCTCATGACTAAAACTAGGATCTCCAAGCTTTGAATCTAAGATCTTACTCTCTGTGATTCTACTTGGTGCAAGGAACTGCAGATGAGGAAATGCTCCTCTACTCCCGGAAGTCAGCTCTGGCTCTGAAGTTTATAGACTTAGAGAATTGCCTTGGGCATTGAGAAGTTAAATCACTTAATCAGGGTATTAGAAGCATGACTTAAACCAGATTCCTGATTCCTAGTCTGACTGGCTATTTATTATTCCATGCTGCCTCTCTTAGGACTAGGGAGATATCCTCTATATATCAATATTTACACCTATAGATACATCTAAAGATATTTACAAATAAAGATATTTATATCTATATTTACATTTAAATATATCTCTCCAGATATCAGTATTCAGAGATATAAAGTTATCTCTTTTTCTTTGTCTCTAGATCTCATATATATGAGTCTCTCTGTATATGTATATATGTCTTTCTATATTTATATACATAAAGATCTAATTTCAAGGTATCTGTCTATCTCTGAATCTTTCTATATACCCATTCACTCATCCATCCATCCATCCATCTCCCTTACTAGATTGTAAACTCTTTTTTTCTTTTGGCAGGGCAATAAGGGTTAAGTGACTTGTCCAAGGTCACACAGCTAATAAGTGTCAAGTGTCTGAGGCCAGATTTGAATTCAGGTCCCCCTGAATCCAGGGTCAGTACTTTATCCATTGTGCCACCTAGCTGCCCCCTAGATTGTAAACTCTTAGGGGATGAGGACTACAGCTTATTTCATCCCTGTACTACTAGTACTTAACATGACCCCTCCACATAAGACCTTAATATTTCATCAACTAAAGTCTCTTTATATCTAAATCTATAGCTATCTATAGAGATACCTTTAGTTACAGAAGTCTCTGTTATGATTTTAGTAGAGACTGCATGGCTTTTGGTCAGACATCTGGCCTTGGAATCAGGAACTAAGCTCAAGCCCTGATTATGACATATCCTGGCTATATGACTCTGGGCAAGACCCTGGGTAACTCCTCTGCACTCCAGAAAACTCTAAAATGATCATTTGTAGAGTGGTAACTGGCCTGCACTGTTAGAGGGAGTTTCTTCAACAGGAATTCCTTAGACTAAAGTTTTAGATATGTGTGTGTATGTATGAATATCCATATGTATATTTCTATTTCTCTGTTCTGTCTCTCTTTCTGCCTCTGTTTCTCCTAGTTGGAAAATGCAAAATGGGGATACTTTGATTGGCTATATCCTTTCTCTGTCTCTGTCTCTCTTTGTCTGTCTGTTTCTGTATCTTTTCATACTGATCTCTTAACCAGAGTCTTTCTTGGCTTTTTTTGCCATTTGCAAGAAAAAGTCAAATATGCTTCCACTTTGTCAAGGTAGGACTGCCGATAGATTAGACATTTTCTGCTTTATTACCAACCACAAACAAATTCTCAGTTTGCACTACCAATAAAGAGTCACCCTTTACAGAACCAAAGTTCGGGTGTGGTGTAAGGAAAATTTCCAGTATGGAGCCCAATGTGAAGTAAGTGTTTCTATGGATCTCTCAAGAATGGTACAATTAGTAGAGACAATGAGCACCATCACCCAAAGACACTGTATTAAAGACCAGACTGAAATCTCTCTCTGTCTCTGTCTCTATCTCTGTTTCTGTCTCAGCTATATGTTTACCTGGCATATCAATCTATATAGGTATAGTCTATATAACTCTAGATATAGAGATATCAGCTTATCAAAGCTCCCATGGCTTTTTTTTTTTTTTTGGTGAGGCAATTGGGGTTAAGTGACTTGCCTAGGGTCACACAGCTAGCAAGTGTCAAGTGTCTGAGGCCAGATTTGAACTCAGGTCCTCCTGACTCCAGAGCTGGTGCTCTATCCACTGTGCTACCTAGGTGCCCCTCCCATGGCTATTTTTGTATTTCCACATAGCCTGTTCTCAATGAATACACATTCCACTGTTGTGTCATTTTTATTCATGTCTGACTCTTCATGACCCCATTTGGAGTTTTCTGGGCAGAGGTACTAGAGTTGTTTGTTATTTCTTTCTCTGGCTTATTTTACAGATGAGTAAACTGAGGGAAACAGGGTTAAGTGATTTGCTAGGGGTCACAAAGGTAGTAAATGTCTGAGGCCACATTTGAACTCAGGACCTTGACTTTTCATCACTCCAGGCCTGGCACTCAATCCACCATGTCACCGAGCTATCCTATGCATACTCCATACAGCTGTTTCTATGAGATATTATTAGGAATAGAAGACTTTTATTCCTAAAAGAGAAGTCTGACCATGCTACTTCCCTTCTCAAGAAGCTTTAGTGGCTCCCCATTGCTTTTTTTTTTTAAGTGAGGCAATTGGGGTTAAGTGACTTGCCCAGGGTCACACAACTAGTAAGTGTTAAGTGACTGAGGCCAGATTTGAACTCAGGTCCTCCTGACTCCAGGGCCAGTGCTTTATCCACTACGCCACCTAGCTGCCCCCCTCCATTGCTTTTAAGACAAAATATATTTTAATATTTAAAAAATACCATCGTTCCAACCTATCTTTGATGACTGGGTCTACATTACTTTCCCTCATGCATTATGCTTTTTGGTTAAAAATTGGCCTGTTCCCTGAATAAGATATTCTGTCTCTTACCTCCTTGTCTTTGTCCATGTGGTTCCTGATGCCTGAAATGTTCTAACTTTTAACTTCTGCCCCTTGGATTCTCTAGCTCTCTTCAATACATAAGTCAATTACCACACGAGATTCACAAATTGAGAGACATCCCTCCCCAAATGTTCATATGGACTATTTGTTCCCAACCTGTGGTAGAGCCTTCCATTGGTCTGATCAGCCATAGTTGGACACACTATAACTTGACTCCAACATAGTGATGTCATTTTGGTCCTCTTCAAGAACAAGGACAACAACCAGCCAACTAATCACCTTCACTTACATAAGACCTTCTCTGATACCCTTAGTTATTACGATTGCCTCCACTAACTCGACCAAAATTTCTTGGCCTATATTTTGTAATGATTTATCTGTGAATACTTTTTTCCCACATTAGAATATGAATTCCTTGAGGTCAGGGCCTATTTCATATTTAATTTTGTATCCTTATGTGGAAGAATGGAAATAATGCTGCATATAGGGTCAGAGGACCAGAGTTCATATCCTGGCTGTAACCTTGAAAAAATCATTTTATTTCTTTGGGTCACATTTTTTTCAAGTGTAAAATGAAAGATTTGACATCTGTGCTCCTTTCTACCTCTAGGTGGATGATTCTATTATCTAATGCCTATAATTCTTTTTTTTTTGACAGTACTCATGATTTTATTGTTATAGGGAACTCCCTGTACTACTTCAGATCAGTGCTTACTCTAAAACTTCTAATGACTTGCCCAGGGTCACATAGCTAGTATGTGTCAGAAGAGGGACTTGAACTCAGGTTCTCTTGACACTGATGCCAGCTCTCTATCCATATTGCCATGTGACCTCTTGCCTAATACCTTCCAGGTATTTAAATAATTTCTATTAAATTGAATGGAATTTTCAAACAGAAATAAAATTTCCATTTGTATACAACTTGTTTTCCTTCAAGTTAAACTTAAATTTCCCAGGAATCTGAGCCATTGGGTCTTCTTATTTAAATAGCTACCCTACTGAGGCATTCCTATCTAATGTAACCTGCACAAAAGTCTCACCCCAGTGCAGTGTCAGGGATGGACATGGCCATGATTCTTGGAGTTTATGCCAATAGAACACAGGCTTTTGTTGTCCCTACCAAGCTGATAAAGTTTCAACCTGACAGGTAGTAGGGTTGTTTGTCTGTCATCCAAGGACCAACTCGATTTAGTATGGAAAGGTTGGCCGCTATGTGATGACTTTTTTTTTTAGCCACAGTAATTAGTGAAGACTGCCAATGAAGGTATAGAAGGTTGACGATCTCTTCCAGTGGATGGACTACCCATGGCAATGAAATGAATGGATCTTAAAAACATTTTTTGAATGGCATATGTAATATATCTAAGGCAAAGCTTTAGAGAAGGAATGTTTTCCAAAGCATGATACTTGAATAGAATAATGGGAGAAATGAAAGATTTTTACTTTTTGCATTTGTAAAAATAAATGAATAAATATCTCTTCCTTCCTGCCTGCCCCAAGTTTAAGGGTGGAATAGATGTGTATTTTCTGGTGAATAAAAATATTCTAGAGCTTCTCTCTGTGTATAATGTATGTATCAGAGAGAGAGAGAGAGAGAGAGAGAGAGAGAGAGAGAGAGAGAGACAGAGAGAGAGAGAGAGACAGAGACAGAGACAGAGACAGAGACAGAGAGACAGAGAGAGCGAGAGAGAGAGAGAGCCTGGTGAAGCATATGGACTCCTCAGAATTTTTTTTTAATAATTGAAGGAATCCCTATTCAGTTAGAGGTTAGTGAAAATAAAGATGCAGGTTGTTTTTTTTTTTTACACCATCCAAGTTCATGAACTCCTTGAAACCTGTGTATATGGACCCCAATTTAAGAACCTCTGTTAGAATGTTTAGAAACTAATGATGGATATTCTATTATTCAACTAATTCTAAAGGCTTCCTCCTCATGCTGACCCCTTAACCACAGTCTTTCTTGCCTTTTTTGCCATTTGCAAGAAAAAGTCAAAAGTGCTTCCACTTTGTCAGGGTTGGATTGCCCATAAGTTAGACCAGGATTTCCTTTTCTGCTTATTACCAACCACAAGCAAATTTTCAGTTTGTGCTGCCAATGCAGAGATATTCTTAACCTAAGTTGGTTAAGGTTAACGCAAAGTCAGGGGGCTGGCATAAGGAAAATTTCCAGTCTGGAGCCCAATGTGAAGGAAAGGTGATTTCTAGGGATCCCTCAACAATGGTACAGTTGGTGGAGACAATGAGCACTATCGCCCAAAGACCCCAGGTTAGTTAAAGGAAACTAATGACAAGACTGAAATCCCACAACACCAAAGCTATTAATAACCCCAACTAGCATCACTGCCTATCTCACACCATCTCATTTGCTAAAACTTGTGAAAAGTTGTGATGATGACATTCAACAGCCCTGTATAAATATGAGATGCTGAAGGAGCTAAAGTACACTCGTCTCCTGATCATCAACAGGTTTGCTATTAGGAAAGAAGAGTTAATTCACTTAAGTGACCTGGACCTGATAAACTTATACACAAGGAAACACTTGGTTTCTACTCTTCCAGCCTGGTGACCTTCTTGCTGAAACAATGAATTATTCAAGCTACTTCTTAGCATCCTGCCTTTGTGTCGTTTTGGGTTATGCCAGCTGTCTTTCTCAAGGCTTTATAACAGGAGAACTAAGAATTCTTAGGGAATACTTTGTAAGTATGAACTTTTAAGGGGGTATATTTTTCTACCTCTCTCTGTCCTTGACTACCTCTCTTCTTCTTGAAAATAGCTTACAGCTTACTTTTCTGAGTGTTTGTGATGGGTTGGTATGATTATCTATAGCTTTTTATTTGATGGTCATTAACTGGATACTCAACTTCATCTGAAATAGCTGGCTCTAAGCCCCCACTTTATGTGGTCCTAATGACTTCATAAGGGAATTAGGATGGACTTAAGATGTTTAGAAATAGGCACTCAATGAATATGAAGAAAGATAAGGGCATTATCAATAGTACTGGATAGTATGTGTGTGTGTATATTTCAGGAAATGGAACCCTAGTTCTGTTCATATTGAAAGGAATAATCACTTGCCATGGATTTCAGGTTTATTGGACAACTGGAAAATAAGATAGGAAAAAAGGGCAAAATTAGAAGAAACTAGTTCTGGTAATGGAGGAAATAGTCATTAAACAAAGTAAGATAGTCTGGGGTTCACAGATACCCCATACCTAAAAATAATCGTACCATGTGTTAGCAGTGGGATAGTCCTAACCTGTCATTTGCTGAAATTTTTTTTTGTGGTTATGAAGCCAGATTTATGTTCTTTTTTTTATTGATGAATGATTATGGGACCCTAGATTTAGAACTAGAAGAGACTTTAGAGGTCAGTTAGTCCAATCTGATAATTTTACCAAAGAGAAAAATGAGGCTTAGGAAGGTGAGATAATTTTCCCAAGGTCACACAGGATAGTAGTAGATTAAGATAGTAAACAACAGGGCCAAAATTTGAACCCCATGTCTTCCGACTCCAAATCAGAAGATTTGTCCGTTGTACCCACTGGTCATTTTGTGTTGGAAATATTTTACTTTTGGGAATCATTTTTAAAGACTTTGTTGAAGCTTTTAAAAACATACACACAATGATTTAAACTTCTTTTGGTCCTGTACAAATTTCATTTGGATATTCCCTTATACCCCCACTTTTTTCTCTTCTCAGGCTGTCATAGCTTTTAGTAGGAATTTAGCCAAGGTCAGAGAAAAGTCTGGGGTGTTATGCCTAAAGGGGAAGTGTTTCCTAGTGAGATGTCTTACACAATTATATCTAGCAAGGGTTTTTTGATGTGAAAAATGACTTTAAAAATAAAGGCAAAAAAAAAATAAGGCAAATGATTCTATTTTGGTCAATTACAATCATCATCCATGCAGAGTTCATTAGTGAAGGGCAAAAAGAGGTGCAGAGAAAATAGGAAAGTGAGATGAATGGCATGTATTTTATCTCATTCATTCCCCTATTTTTGAATACCTCATTGAGACAGATTGATAGAAGTTAATGAAGGTAGAAACACTATTTTCTTGAAATAAATGGGCTCAGAAAAGTTTAAATCCCTGAGAATTCACATAATTCTAGTTTGTGAATATAATCAGAATTCATGGGTTAGTAGGATGTGTATTATATATTTCAGGGCAATTCATGATCTGATTAAGACACTCTTACTTTTTTTTTTTTTTGCAGAATGAAAGTACATCTGAGGTATCTGATGATGGGCCTCTTTTCTTAAACATGATGGACCGCTGGAAAGAGGTGAGCTATTGTTCCTTATGTAGGCTATGCTCACATCAGTCACAATGTCTTACTTTCTATTGCCCGACCTCTCCCAACTTGAACTCACAGGGCAACTCCCTTGGAGGGAAAACTATCCAAAGTTCAAGGTGCTCTGTGGTTCACAGTCCTAAAACTATAGCCCACACCTTCCCCACCCCCATCCAGGGACAAATTTCTAACATTCTCCATTATTCTTTCTCCCTCCCAGGAGAGTGACAAGAATATCCTAATGAGTCAAATTGTCACGGTTTATTTCAAAATCTTTGAAGCCTTCAAGAACAACAGCAGCATTCAAAGCAGCCTGCAGAAAATCAAAATCGCAATGCTCAACACATTATTCAACAGCAATTCCAGCAAAGAGAATGACTTTACAGCGGTCATCAATACCCAGGTAAGGATAGTGAAATTCTATGGCTGGTTTTCTAAATGGAATTTGGTTTTGAAAGGAAACCAACTCAATGATAAAGCATACCTCAGGGGCCTGAGAGTTTACTGACTTTGTCAAGTATTATCCAAGAAGAACGATCATGCCTCCCAGTTTTAGAAATCATCTTGCCAGGGCAGCTAGGTGGCTCAGTGGATAAAGCACTGGCCTTGGAGTCAGGAGAGCCTGAGTTCAAATGTTCAAATCCAGCCTCAGACACTTGACACTTACTAGCTGTGTGAGCCTGGGCAAGTCACTTAACCCTCATTGCCCCACCAAAAGAAAAAAAAAAAGAAATCATCTTGTGGCATGAATGTGCAGGACAAGTGGGCTGTATGTTACCTCAGTGAGATAAATGATGCTATGGCCAAAATTCTTCTCTTCAAATTGAGGCCATGCTTCATGAAGTTTGGGGCAGGATGTGTGAAAAAGCACATAAATATATTTCTAGAGAAATGCTGGTCAGGATGGTTAACACTGTATCCATGACCACAGGAGAATTTGATCAAGATAGAGTTGAATTCACTCTTCAAAGTGTGAATAATAGCTTGTGTCCAGCTTCCTCCTAATGGGAAGGTGAGAAGGAGAATGGAAGACTTAATGAGACATTGGTCATTGAGAAGAAACAGTTTTATTTAGCTTTATAAGATTCTCCTATTCTGCATAGGAAAGAAAAAGAAGCCCAGGGTTAGGCTTTAAATTAACATTCCTGGGGACTGGAGTAGTGCAATATAACAAAAGTCAAGATTTCATCCATCCATCCATCCATCCATCCATCCATCCATCCATCCATCCATCCATCCATCCATCCATCCATCATCTATCTATCTATCTATCTATCCATCCATCCATCCATTTATTTATTTATGGGTTTACTTATATATCTATCCGTTTATTTATTGTAAAAGAGGAAACAATTTACATAATATGAAAGAACAGTTGTGGCAAGTATGAATCAGCTCCCTAGCATTGTCATTAGTTTTGGGTCAGGGAGGTTATAGTATGAACTTCCTCCTTTGTGAGGAGTTCATTCCATTTTTAGACAGCTCCAATTGTTAGAAGTTCTTCCTTTTGTTGAATCCAAATCTACCTTCCTGTAACTTTCACCTAATACCCTTCTTTCTTACTTTTGCCCCCAGAACAGTGAAATATATTACTTTGAACATTCTGCCAAAAATATAATTTCTTCCCTGTTGTGATTGGAGCCTCATTAAGGTAGTGGTGGGTCTGGAGAAATGTGGGGCCTCTCCTTCTAGCTATACTGGGAACCCAAGGGAACCCCTCTAACAGTGGTAGGCTTGAGTGACTAAAACTTCTCTTTAGACATCACCAGCCATAGTCTTGTAGTATGTTCTGCAATTAGTGAGTTACAACAACCCACTAATTGCTTTAATATAATCGAGAAAGGGGGCAGCTAGGTGGCGCAGTGGATAGAGCACTGGCCCTGGAGTCAGGGGTACCTGAGTTCAAATCCGGCCTCAGACACTTAACTCTTACTAGCTGCATGACCCTGGGCAAGTCACTTAACCCCAATTGCCTCACTAATATATATATATATATATATATATATTAGTATATGTATGTGTGTATATATATATATACACATATACTTATATATATATATTAGTATATATATGTATATATGTATGTGTGTGTATATATATATATATATATATATATATATATAATCGAGAGAACCCTGGATTAGTAGTTGAGAGTCTTGTATTTGGGTCCTGGTTCTACCACTTACTAGCTGGTTGACTTTGGCCAAGTTATTTCCTATCTCTGGGACTCAGTTTGATTCTCTGTAAATAGATGTGCTTAGGCTAGACCTCAAGGGTCCTTTGGAAATCTGATGATCTATTGCAGATTTTAGTAACATGATATAATGACAACAGAGAAGCAAGTTTGGTAGCATGGAGGGTATGGTGAACAGCCTTGGAAGAAGAGATTCAAGGGAATTTAGAAGCAGAATAAAGAAAAAAGTTGAATATTCCCTTTTTTTGGTTAAATAGGCTGCCCCCTATGGATAGTATGGAGATATGCAAACAGCAGTTTGCCTCTGGGAGGAAACCAATATTGAGACCTGTCATTCATAATTTTACATTTTAAAAAAGCTGCTATTGTTCCATTCCATGGAGGTTATGTTAATGATACTGAACTGGTTCACTAAGTAGGTGTAAAAAAACAATTGAGTGAAACTCCCCTTCCCCCCACTTTATAGATAAGGAAACTGAGGCCTGGAGAAATAGAATACTTTTTTGAAATTTCTAGAGCTGTTTAGTGGTGGAGCCTGGGTTTGAACCTAGAGTCTCTCAACTCAGTCTACTCTTCTCTCCTACTTCATTTCTTTAAGAATTCTATAGCAGGGGCGGCTAGGTGGCACAGTGGATAGAGCACCAGCCCTGGAGTCAGGAGTACCTGAGTTCAAATCTGGCCTCAGACACTTAACACTTACTAGCTGTGTGACCCTGGGCAAGTCACTTAACCCCAATTGCCTCACTATAAAAAAAAAAGAATTCTATAGCAGCACACACACATATGTATGTATAAATACACATATATGTGTGTGCATATATACATACATACACATATATGTGGTCATAACCTATCACTACCTTACTAGGGACTTAATCTATTTTCTTTTGGCAGCTTACGAAACCAACAAAATCCAACAAAACAAGAATTATCTAAGGAGAACTGTGTACTTTTCTTCATCAAAGGGATGAGTTTTACCCTTGTCTCTTTTAGCTGGAGAATTTCCTAGTGAACTCTACATATATGAAATCCTGAGGACCCAGACAGCAGAAATTAACATTGATTTTTTTTCTTTGCAACAGGTGAATGACCTCAAAGTCCAAAGGAAAGCTATATTTGAACTACCCCGTTTCATGAATGACCTCTCAGCCAAAAATCATGTAAGAAGGAGAAAAAGAAGACAGAACAGAAACCAAGGAGAACTTAAACAGTAGTCATTCCACCTGAAATTTTCAAGTTCTTTGCTATTTATTGCTATTTAATAATTTAGATTATTTATATAAAATATATATTTTGCATACACTGACCAACTATTTATGATGTCAATTATTATGTAATTAAGAACAAATATCTATTACTATATGTTTATATATATATATATTCAATTTTTATTTATGGTTTTTATGACCCACTCATTCTGTGTCAAACTGTGACAAAATACCCCCTGCCACTTCCCATAAATGGGCTTTTCTTATATGGATTGCAGAATTTCACTACTTTCTGATAGATACCATTGTCCACTCAGCAGGGAAGACTAAGATATATTTGTTTTACTTGTGAAGTTCTACAAATGAAGAGACTCTTCAGTCTTAAGTCTGCATTCTGAGTCAATAGTTTCCCCCATTTGATTTCTGTGTCACATAATACTTGAATGTGTTACCCTTTCAAAAATGTGTTACCCAAGTTGAATGTACTAACTACAGCAATGGAATACTATTTAAAATGGGAAGTACACCCAGATGGGAATTAACTCATTGGTTTATATGATCAATAGACAATATGGTTAAATAAAAATATGATTTTTGCAAGTATTTTTTCTGTCTCATCCTTTCATTGTCTGTTTTCAATGGTGATATGTAATGGTAAAAGGGAGAATGGGCTTAAAATTGTGGAATTTGAGGTCAAGTCTTGACTTATTAGTTGTGTGTTTATGGGAAATTATCCTTTTTGAGTCTTAGTTTACTTATCTGTCAAATGGGGCTAATAAAACCTCACCCTCCTTACACTTACACCTTCCTTACAGTAAGGAAAGCTGAGCCCCACATCTAACATTAAGCACCTTTGGTGAGCAAAGGAATCTAGGGCACTGCCCCCTTTCATTTTTTTTTTCTCCTTAAGAAACCCCTTTGGGGCAGCTAGGTGGTGCAGTGGATAGAGCACCGGCCCTGGAGTCAGGAGTACCCGAGTTCAAATCCAGCCTCAGACACTTAACACTTACTAGCTGTGTGACCCTGGGCAAGTCACTTAACTCCAATTGCCTCACTAAAAAACAACAACAACAAAACAAACAAACAAACAAAAAAACCCCAACCCTTTGTTCTGGAGCTGTTAAGGTGGTCTGGATATGGTTCAGAAATGGGAGGACCTGAACCCTAAAGGAGAAGCTGGTGTCCTTTTCTTATATTCAGATTTATTAAGCCCTCAAGCACCATTGACTCCTCACTTGTAGCTTAGGTATTTTGGCTCATGTCCACTGCACTCTCCCCACCCCCCCAAAAGGAGGGAGGAGTTAAAAAAAGCATTCAATGTACAATGTAAACTAGGTGTGGGACAGATATTTATTTCATACACACAAAAGAAGTGGTAAGGGACAGAATAGGTTCATTGATTCCCATTGAAAGAACAATTTATCACAATAATCACTTAAGAAAAATCACTTAGCTTATAACTACTATTTTATTTTATTAACTATTAACATAACTGCTATTATATTTTCTCAGGAAGTTGATACTAAAAAATAATCAGTTCATAAATGAAGTTTGCAGGACCAATGATTAGACATTTTACACTTCACATTGGCTTTTAACTGTTCAAACAAACCCTGGTCTATGTATTCTGAAAACTGGGACAAACTTGGGCCAATCTTTTTGTTAGTGGTCATCTTCTCCAAGAGTGCTAATGTAGTTGCTAGGATTAATCCCCAGGCCACAGTCAGCTCTGAACAAAAGGATCCAGTACTTCTGTACCCTCTAAACTCACAAGATCATCTCCAAGTCTGTACACATCTATCTTAGGAGAGATACTTGTTCACCTAAGATGAGGAAAGTGCCAACACATCCTGTCTTTACTGTTTACTCCCTGCATTATCTCAGGCAAGTGACCAGCCTCCCTGGGACTCAGTTTTCTTATCTCTTTCATTAAGTAATCATTTAGCTCTTTTTAACCTCTAACTCTGATTATTCTAAGGAGGTATCTGTCTCCCAGGGTTGTTGTGAGATATTACCTCCAAGTAAGAATGGTATTTGAGGGATGAGGGGAAGGCAGGAAATCCAAGAAATAGGGATCAAAGGAATCCAGATTAGTGGCATTGTGATGTCAGAGAGAGAATAAAACTATTTACATTGATTTTGTAGCTTTTGGCTCCTCCATTACCTGGGTGACACTTGTCAAGTCATTTAGTTGGACTAGTCCTCAGATTCCTTAACTGTAAAACCAAGGGACTGGACTAGGTGAAGGTTGCCTTCAGCTCTGAATGCTATGGAATATAAGCCCAAGACAGAGGGGGCTTCAGTACACCCTTTGGATCCATTTGGGCCATCAAGTAAAATTATCATAAGCATCATTTTCTGGGAATCCCTGGTTTCTTTCAAAATTTAGCTCAAGCACTATATTCTGTATCACTCTTTCCTATTTCTTTCCTCCCCCAAGGTAATTTGTATGTGTTTTGTGTTTGTGTGTGTGTGTGTGTGTGTGTGTGTGTGTATATGTATATATTAGGCTTCCACCAGTCAAGGACGACCATGGATCAGTGCCTTGAAGAGCCACAGGCCACAGTGTGGCTGTGCAGTCCAATAGGGAGCTGCAGCTCCTGCTGCAATGAGGACATCAGAAAACTGTGCTCTCAGTTGCCCGTCCGTTCCTGTGTCTCATTCATTTTTCTTCCTCCCAAGCTTGAAGGCTCATCTCAGTTGTGCACAAGCTGCCAGTACTGAACTCCATCGGGTGCGGTCCTTGGCCATCTCCTTCCAGATGCCGATGTCTATTTCCAGAGCCCTCAAGTCTCCTTTGCATACGTCTCTGTAGTGAAGCTGGGGGCGTCCAGTGGGTCTTTGGCCTGAGGCTAACTCGCCATAGAGTAGGCATTTAGGAATGTACCCATCTTGCATAAGGTGCATATGACCGAGCCAGCGCTGCCGTCTTTGTTTTAGTAGCATGTAGATGCTCGGAAGTTGCCCGTTGGAGCACTTCTGTGTTGGTGATCCTATCTGACCAAGATATGCCAAGGATGTGCCTAAGGCAGCGCATGTGGAAGCTGTTAAGCTTCTTCTCTTGTCTAGTGTATGTAGTCCATGTTTTACTGCCATACAGTAAGGTACTCAGGACACATGCTCTATAGACAGCAAATTTGGTTCATCTTGTCAGTTTACTCTTTGCCCAGACACGCTTGGCAAGCTTAGCCATGGTTGAAGTAGCTTTCCCAATCCTCTGATTGATCTCAGAATTAAGTGACAAATTGTCACTGACAATAGAGCCAAGATACGAGAATTGGCTTACAACATCCAACTGGTAGGATCAATGTGTATCAATGGAGGCGACATAGCACTCTGACACATGATTTTCGTTTTTTTGAGATTTACGGTTAGGCCAAAGTCTTGAGAGAAGCAATCCATCAAGGTCTGCAATTCACACTCTGAGTGACAAGCAAGTGTGGCAGCATCAGCAAAAAGCAGGTCTCTAAGGGTGCTACCTCTCACTCTGGTTTTGGATCTCAGACATGAAACGTTGAACAGGCCTCCATGCAACCGGAATGCAGATAGATGCCATCAGTTGATAAAGCAAAAGCATGATGCAACAGCATGGAGAAGAAAATTCCAAACAGTGTGGGAGCAAGCACGCATCCTTGCTTGACTCCGCTGTTTATGCTGCATACTTCAGAGGTGTTGCCTTCAAACTGTACAACACCTTGCATGTTGCAATGAAAGGAGCAAATGAGGCTATGGAGTTTAGGAGGGTAACCAATTCTGGAGAGAATTTCGAAAAGACCTTCTCTGTTAACCATATCAAATGCTTTGGTCAGGTCTATGAAGACAATGAAGAGGGGTTTTCTTTGTTTTCTGCACTTTTCTTGCAGTTGGCGAAACGAAAAAAATCATATCAATAGTTGAGCTCCCTGCTTGAAAGCCATATTACAATTTGGGGTAAACACGGTTGGCAAGTTTACGCAGTCTTAGCAAGATGACCTTGGCAAACATTTTCCCAAAGACACTGAGAAGTGAAATTCCTCTGTAGTTGTTACAGTCACTCCTGTCTCCACTGTTCTTATAAAGAGTAACTATATGGGCATCATGCATATCCTATGGCACTTCACCTTCTTTCCAACACAGGCACAACAATTCATGCAGGGGCTTTAGTAGGAATTTTGCGCTTACCACGATTTGTGTGTATCCAACTCATTTTATAAGTCCAAGCCACAGCACAAAATATCATGTAGACATCCCAGATCGCAACATTGGCACCAACTGGACTTAATAATAACCAGGCAGTCTGTTCTCAAGTACATTCTTAACATGTGGTCATACCACAGTGCTGACTGTGACACTGATCACTTGTTAGTTTGTTGTAAAGTGCGGCTCCGGCTCAAAACATTGCATCACCTTAAACCAACAGAGTTAAACAATGGAAAGATGGGTAGAACATTTTTTGGAGTTGTACACCGTCAGAAATTCTATCACAGAATCAGCTTTAAACATCATGGAGTCCTTCTCTGTACTAAAGAAGTTGGACCATGTACCCATACTTGAGGAACTTGAGAATTCCTTCTAGAAAGAAGGAATTGTTTCAATTTTGTCTTTATCTTTCCAGAGCCTAC
This sequence comes from Dromiciops gliroides, assembly GCF_019393635.1. Classification (NCBI taxonomy): domain Eukaryota; kingdom Metazoa; phylum Chordata; class Mammalia; order Microbiotheria; family Microbiotheriidae; genus Dromiciops; species Dromiciops gliroides. Next base: position 239,313,620 of record NC_057865.1, on the reverse strand, counting down.
CATGGTGCCTAGTGCATAGCTGATTTAAAATAAATACTTATTGATTGATTGATTGAAATGTGAATATCAGAATCTTCTGTATTTAAGTTCTACAAATGCATTTTTATTAAACATCTGCTATGTACAAAGTATTGCAATGGGCCTAAAGGACACAAAGATAAAAAAGCAAAAAAATCCCTTCCCTCCAAGAGCTTACATTCTACCAGAGAGGACAGGGTTGGGAAACTGACATAAATAAACATATACAACACACATATAAATGTGCCCTCTATTTTTTATTCATTTGGATTTGCTTTATTGTGTCTTGGTTTCTCATAGAGGAATTTCACTTCTCAGTGTCTTTGGGAAAATGTTTGCCAAGGTCATCTTGCTAAGACTGCGTAAACTTGGTTTCTCTATTTTTTATTCATTTTGATTTGCTTTATTGTGTCTTGGTTTCTCATAAAGTCACTAGCTTCCATTTATTCAATCCTAATTCTCAGGCAATTATTTTCTTCAGGGAATTTTTCCATTTGGCTTTTGAAGCTGTTGACTTTTTTTCTCATGACTTTCCTGCACCACTCTCATTTTTTCTTCTACCTCTCTTCCTTTATCTTCAAAGTCCTTTTTGAGCACCTCTATGACCTGAGGCCAATTCATATTTTTCTTGGAAGCTTTGGATGTAGGAGCCCTGATGTTGCTATCCTCTTCTGAGGGTGTACCTGGATCTTCCTTGTCACTAAAGAAACTCTCTATGGTCTGCATCTTTCTCTGTCTGCTCATCTTGTCTGCCTATTACTTGACTTTTAACTCCTTCTTAAAATGGGGCACTGCTTCCAGGCTGCTTCTGTCCCAAGCTTCATGGGGTCCAAGGTGGCATGATTTAAGGAGTGGCAGGTTCTTCACTCACCTGGCCTGTGCTCTGGTCTGTAAATAACCCTAAGACAATCTGCTCTTCAACTGGGAAATAAAATTTTTGTTTCACTGGGTTGGAAGCTCCAGTGAGCTTGCATCCCTCTTTTACCTGGGCCCGCCACTAAAGATTACTTCCTGGCTCCCAGCAGCTGGGATAGAACAACCAAAATCTGCCATAGCTCCAGCAGAGAACAATGTATTCTCCCCCCCAGTCAACCACTTAGCCCTCTCACCAGACTGTGGGCTTAGTTCCAGAAGAGGCTGGTGCTGCAGTCAATTCAGAGGCTCCAGGGGTAAATTTCTCTGGCAGGGCCTGCCTGGGGCTGGATCTGTGTTGTCGCAATGCAGGTTTGGGCTCCACTCCCAACTTTGTACAGCAGACCCCTCCTGCCAAACTTCTAAGATGTCTTTGGCTGGAAAATGGTCTTAGCCCATACTTTTGTGGGTTCTGCTGCTCCAGGAATTGTCTTATGGCATTATTTGGAGGTTTTTGGAGTGATTGTGTCAGGAGTTCTGAGCACTTACTGCCTTTCCTCCCAAAACATATAAAAATGTGCATGCATGCTATGTATATGTATACACACATAAATACAAAGTAATTTCAAGAAGTTGAGAGTAAATCAGGAAACGCTCCATGTAAGAGGTTGCACTTGGGCTGTGCTTGGAAGGCAGCTGGGGATTTTGTCATGTGGAGGTAAGGAAAAAATAGGTTCCCTATATACATGGGTGTGAAATTAAATACCATATACAGTGAACAACAGATAGAGGCAGCTAGATTGCGAAGTGAATAGAACACTGTCCCTGGAGTCAGGAGGATCTGTGTGACTCTGGGTAAGTTAATTAATTCTGTTTGCCTCAGTTTACTCTTCTACAGAATAAGCTGGAGAAGTAAATGGCAAATCAATCTTATATCTCTTCTAAGAAAACCCCAAATGAGGTTACTGAGAGTTGGATACAACTGAGATAACTCAATATCAACACCCACCACAGTGAATAATTAGCAGGTTTGATAGACAGGAATGGACGGAGGCTCAGAGAAATTAAATAATTTGCCCCAAATCACACAGATAGCAAGTGGAAAATGGCAGACCCCCTACCAAGGATTTTGTATGTTATTCTAAGCCAGGGATTTTTAACCTTTCATGTATCATGGACCCCTTTGGTGGCCTGTTGAAGCCTATGAACCCATTCTTAGAAGAATGTTTTAAAAATGCATGAAATATGGGGCAGCTAGGTGGCGCAGTGGATAGAGCACTGGCCCTGGAGTCAGGAGTACCTGAGTTCAAATCTGGCCTCAGACAACACTTACTAGCTGTGTGACCCTGGGAAAGTCACTTAACCCCAATTGCCTCACTTAAAAAAATAATAATAAAATAAAAATGCATGAAATAAAACACATAGGATTACAAAGGAAATGAATTATATTAAAATTAAATTACCAAAAATAATTTCTTTTAAAAAGTTAGCCAATCCCAGGTTAAGAATCCCTTAGCCTATAGGCACTAAAGAGCTTTTAGAAGGAGGTGACATTGGGCAGCTAGGTGGCACAATGGATAAAGCACTGGCCCTGGATTCAGAAGGACCTGAGTTCAAAACCAGCCTCAGACATTTGATACTTACCAGTTTTGTGATCCTGGGCAAGTCACTTAACCCTCATTGCCCAGCAAAAAAAGAAAAAAGAAAAAAAAGGAGGTGACATTTCCAGCTCTGTATTTTAAGAATATCTATTTGGAAATAGATATTTTCTATGATGTGTAGAGGATAGATCAAAGGAAAGGCACTAGGGATAGTGAGATCAATTAGTAAGTTATTGTAGTTATCCAGGTGAGAGGTGATGAGATCCTGAACTATGGTGGTTGTGATGTGAGAAGGCAGGGGTAGTAAAATGTTTAACAACTGGATCTCTAAAAACTAAGTTTCATACATATTGTTAGCACTTTATCATTTTCTTGAGTCTATATAGTAAATGAAATAATAAATCAAGCCTTGATTTGTAGCTTTTGCTGATTTCTAAGATGTAAATTCTCACACTGAAAATTACACAATTCTGAGCCCATAAGAGCTGGCACTAGCACACCTCTGAGAGAAGGGCACAGATATGGGTATGAAATATGATATGAGATATCATAATGGATATAAGAATTAATAGTAGAATCAATAACAAGTGGCAGCTAGGTGGCGCAGTGGAAAGAGCACCAGTCCTGAATTCAGGAGGACCTGAGTTCAAATATGGCCTCGGACACTTGACATTTACTAGCTGTGTGACCCTGGGCAAGTCACTTAAACTTCATTGCCCTGCCCACCCCCCCCCCCCACCAAAAAAAAATCAATAACAGAAAAAATGGATTGCCTTTGGGGTTACCCATGTAACTGTTGATTGAATCAAGTTGGAAGAATTGAGGTCATTTTGATGTGCCAGGAATATTGCCCAAACCCGGCTATTTTGCTTGATGCAGAAAAAATGCACAAGGGAGAGATTCCTATCAGCCCATGGTTACACAAAATGAGAATTTGGTCTTCCCATGACAAGGTTTCATAGATGGTAAGTTGCAGATTGACATGAAGGATCAAAGGTGAAGATGCTACTACAGGATAACAATGTAATGTAAAGCCACATCAGAGAAACCCTTGAATGTTTGGGCATCACCATATTCATAGCACTCTGCAAAAGGTCTCATTGCAAGAATGATTCTTTCTCCACTAGTGTTATCCATGGTCCATACCAAGAGGAGACCTCAGTAGGCAACTCAAATCTCTGTATTGGCTTTGTAATAGAATGAAATGGACTTCTGTCTCACTTAGTAACACATATCTTATTTCTGAAACATCTAAATTGTTTCTTTCCTCTCATTTTTCTATAGAATATATTATTCGCAAAACTATCCTATTGTCATTATCCATTTGAGTTCATTTAAAATTTGATGGGTCATTGTTAATGATGGCTAAACTACAGAACTACAGTTATCCCTTCCATATTGCAACTTTCCCCATCATAGTTTTGAGATATCATGGGTCCGGGGCAGCTAGATGGTGCAGTGGATAAAGCACCGGCCCTGGATTCAGGAGGAGCTGAGTTCAAATCTGACCTTAGACACTTGACACTTACTAGCTGTATGACCCTGGGCAAGTCACTTAACCCTCACTGACCAGAAAAAAAAAGAGATATCATGGGTCAGCATAAGAAATTAAATGAGAATTTTTTGGGAGTTTTGCGAAAGCCATGGAAAACACATGAATGTTGGCAGATGACACAGAAAAAAGTTTAGAAACTCAGAAATGCATAAAATATATGTGTAGTATTGTATAACATCAACACATTTTATCTTTTCTTTTCTTTTTCTTTTTTGCAGGGCAATGAGGGTTAAGTGACTTGCCCAGGGTCACACAACTAGTAAATGTAAAGAGTCTGAGGCTGGATTTGAACTCAGGTTCTCCTGAATCCAGGACTGATGCTTTATCCACTGTGCCACCTAGCTGCCCCCTTATCTTTTAATACCATAAATACACATACTTCTTCTCTAGTGTGAAGGGAGGGCCAAGAAATTTTACGGGGATTTTCCATATCATGGGAGTACCACTCCCCTAACCCCATGATGTGGAAGGAATAACTGTAATGAGAAGAAGACCAGCTTGGTAAAGAACCTCAAGATTATATCACAGGAGGACAAATTGAAGGAATTTAGGATGTTCATCCTAGAAAAGAAAGATTGGAAGACATAGAGGAGGTGTAGAGATGTCTTTAAGTATTTGAAGGGCTGTGGGAGGGAAGAGGTAAATTTGTACTTGCTTCCAGACCAAAGAGTTATGAGCAACAGGCAGAAGTTGTAGAGAGGCAGATTTAGGTTTAAGATAAGGAAAAACTTTCTACTAATGACAGATATCCAAAAGTGACATGGGCTGACACAGGTAGTAGGTTTGCCATTCTCTGGGAGTCTTCAAACAAGAGCTGGATGGATGACCCCTTGTTAGGGATGTTAAGGAGGGCATTTTTGTTCAGGTCCAAATTCACATTCAAGACCCCTTCCAACTTTGAGATTCTGTCATTAAGGCTGCTCTAGCCTATGTGAACATCAAAGCAGTTTTAAAAATCAGCAATCTTGCCATGAAACATCCAACTTCAAGGCAAGTTTTTTTTTGTTTTTTTGTGGGGCAATGGGGGTTAAGTGACTTGCCCAGGGTCACACAGCTAGTAAGTGTCAAGGGTCTGAGGCCGGATTTGAGCTCAGGTCCTCCTGAATCCAGGGCCAGTGCTTTATCCACTGCGCCACCTAGCCGTCCCCCTCAAGGCAAGTTTTGAGAGTGAGACATATGTAATCACTAGGAATCTGACATTTGTTTTTTTTAAATAGAGTTTTACATTAAAATGGATAATTGTTTATAGTTATAATATATGTTCACACAATCCTCTCCTTTGATCTTTGCAACGACCTTGTTAAGGCAGAGAGTTAAAATTAAACAAGCATTTCTTTTTTGTTGTTGTTGTTTTAGTGCATTCGCGGCCCATGCTGCTTTATTGTTAAAAACCAAAAACAAACCCCCAAAGTTTTATACATAGTTGCAGAGTTTCCAACTTAGGTTTTTAAAAACAGTTCCTCTTGGGGCAGCTAGATGGCGCAGTGGATAGAGCACCAGCCCTGTAGTCAGGAGTACCTGAGTTCAAATCCAGCCTCAGACACTTAACACTTACTAGCTGTGTGACCCTGGGCAAGTCACTTAACCCCAATTGCCTCATTAAAAAAAAAAAAGATATGTCTTAAAAACAGTTTCTCTTTACACCATCAAAAGAATAAAATCTCTTCTTCAGATTTTCAAAGATGCATAGCCATAACAGAAAGCTGTCTTTTGCAAAATTTCAGGCACATACAATGAGAAATTCTGACAATATTACCTTTAAACAAGTATTTCTTAACCATATAACACATACAAAGTACTATGGTAAATGCTGGGGATACAAATGAAATAATACACATAAGTAGCTTATAGTTGAGGACGGATAGGGGATAAGAAATGTACACACAAAAATAATGTACGGGTAACTAGGTGGCACAGTTGATAGAGTACCGGCCCTGGATTCAGGAGGACCTACGTTCAAATCCGACCTCAGACATTTGGTACTTACTAGCTGTGTGACCCTGGGCAACTTAACCCTCATTGCCCTGCCCCCCCCCAAAAAAAATGTAAGGTAGAATGTGAAAAATCCAAAAAAGAAATTGATTGAAATAACATTATCTTGATTTTACAAATGAGGAAATTGGGAATCAGAAAGTTTACGTGACTTACCCAAATCCAGTCCCTCATGCATCTGTCCTCATAAGCATCATGACGAGGGCTCCTGCTGCACAAATTTTGTGGGTGTCCAAGGCCTCCTGAGGTCTGCCTAGCTTTCCATCTTGCATAGAAGAAGCATGAGGTAATGGAAAAGAGTGACAGATTTGGTGCCAAGTGAGAACTGAATTTGAAATGGGCTCTTCAACTTGCTATCTGATAGGAGACCTTTGGCAAATGATGTATTTTGGACTTTAGTTTCTTTATCCAGAAAACAAGATAGTAATACTCAAACTCATTACTTAGGTCATTAGATTCAGATCCAGATGATATCTTAGAGATCTTCCAGGACAGACCTATGCTGTGACAGATGAGAAAGCCAAAGCCTAGAGGAGCTGAGAGACCTACTTAAGTTGTGGTAAATCAATGAATCAATTTTTATTCTGAACATAAAGAAATAACTCTCTTTTTTGTTCAGTTAGATGATTTTGATGATCTCATGTGATTCCAATCTCAAACCTGAACCCCTGGCCAGGACTAAATCAGGATCTTATATTCCCATGTAACTTCTCTATTCAATAAAACTCTAAGGCTCCCTATCATTTCCTTTTCTTTTTTGGGGGTGGGTAGGGCAATGAGGATTAAGTGACTTGCCCAGGGTCACAGAGCTAGTAAGTGTCAAGTGTCTGAGGCTGGATTTGAACTTAGGTCCTCCTGAATCCTGGGCTGGTGCTTTATCCACTGTGCCACCTAGCTCCCCCCGCCCCCCACTCCCTATTATTTCTAGGATTAATTATAAACTCATTTGTTTTTGAAGTCCTTAAAAATCTGGCCTCAAACTACCTTTCCATAACTGATTTTCTATATGTCTTCTAAAGTGATTTTTCCTAATATAGGACTCTGATCACATCATCTCCCTTCTCAATAAACTCCAGTGATTATTTTCTCTAGGATCAGACACTGACTCTTTTGTTTGGCCTTTAAAACCAAGAGGAAAAGACCTATTTGTACAAAAATATTTATAGAAGCTTCTTGTGGTGGCTAAGAATTGGACATCAAAGGAATGCCCATTAGTTGGGGAATGGCTAAACAATCTGTGGTATATGATATTAGTGGAATATTATTATGCTATAAGAAATGACAAGCGGTTGATTTCAGAAAGACCTGGAAAGACTTGTATGAACTGATGTACAGTGAAGTGATCAGAACCAAGAGAACATTGTGCACAGTGACAGCAATATTGTTTGATGAAGAACTGTGAATGACTTAACTATTCTCAGCCATACAATGATCCAAGATAATCCTAAAGGACTGATGATGAAGTATACTATCCACCTCCAGAGAAAGAACTGACATTGATTGAACACAGACTGAAGCATGCTATTTTTCACTTTCTTTCATTTTTTCTTTTATTCAAGTTTTCTTATACAAAATGACTAATATGGTAATGCTTCACACAATTGCACATGTATAACCAATATCTGATTGCTTGCTGCCTCAGGGAGAGGTGAGGGGAGGGAGGGAAGAAGGGATAAAATTTGGAACTCAGAACTTTAAATAAAAATATTTATTATTAAAAAAATAAAGTCTTTCATAGCGTGATTCTAACCTATCTTTCCATATGGTCCATTCATGGCCTTTTTGGTGTTCAGAACACATCACAGTTCATTTCTTGTCATCATACTTTTGCAATAGCTATCTTTGATTTTTTTAATGTTCTCCATCTTTACATTTGTCTCTTAGAACCTGATTTCCTTCCCAATCCTTCCTCAAGTAACACCAGCTGCATTATATTTTTTCTCAGTCATCTTAGCTATTAGTGCTTCCCCACTGAAGATGTAAGTCCATTGGGAGCTGTTGTCAGGTGTCTTGAATTTTGTATTGCCATTAGACTTCAATGACTAGAGGAGAAAACAAGACTAATGACTTTAAGTAACTGCCTCATGTAAATCCAATTCATGTACAAATCAAGGCATCACTCTCTTGATGTCATCATTCCTCCTAGAGAACAAAGGATGAACAACAACAAGAAGCCCATTGAGGGCAGGGAGTGGTTTGGTTATTTTTTTATTGTTTGTTTGTTTTTGTCCCTGCTTTTCCAGGGCCAAGCATAGTGTTTGTCATATAATAGTTTATTAATATGTGCTTGTCGGTGGATTAATTGATGGATGTATATGTAGTAAATAGACATGAAAAGTCAGTAGTTAACAGACCATCTTCATGAGGGAATCTGGGATAGTCCTAATTATGCCTGTGAATTAGAAGACATACATTTGTTTGTAAGTAGTATGATTTAAGTAGCAGCAAAAGATAATATCTGCTCTTCCAGAACTAAATCTAAAGAATACCCTGTCTGTGTGCTTCCCAATGTGCTGACATTGATGAATACCATTGGCTTCCAATTTAATTTTCTTAGTAAAAATATTGATTGAACAAGGAATGTACACAACTTCCCTTCCTGATCCCAACATCATGTGACTCAGTGCTGAAAGACATTTGTGCTTTGAAATAATTAAACAATCTTCTCATTGGCCACTGAGAGAGAAGAGCTGATGACTTGGGAAACCTGTGAAAAGGGAGGGTCTTCATCTCTTTTCCTCTTTCTTCTGTTTTGATTTTAGGGCTCTTCTACTAAGGGGTGGGGAAAAAGACAGTTTATCCTATCAATAGGCCTCCATGCTACCATGATCCCACAGCAGTAAGAGCCCATGTCCTATCTGCTTAGACAAACCTCACCTTGAATTTGGGGTTATTCTTGTATTTGTTATTTCTTTCTTTGTGGGGCAATGAGGGTTAAATGACTTGCCCAGGGTCACACAACTAGTAAGTGTCAAGTGTCTGAGGCTGGATTTGAACTCAGGTCCTCCTAAATCCAAGGCTGGTGCTTTTATCCACTGCACCACCTAGCTGCCCCGTATTTGTTATTTCTTGGACATGGGTGAATGATCATCATTTCCAAGATCGACATGTCCAGGATTGGAGTCCACCTTGTTAGTTTGACAAGTTGGTCCTTGGGTTTGGAGCTAACTGGAAGTAGCAGGAAGAGTCTTCTCTACTGCAACTGCCAGCAAGAAGATGACCAAATCCCTGGTCTGGTTTGCCAGAAGACATCTTCTGTGAGGAGCATACAGAAGAGGTGATATTAGTTGATATTTTAGTGTATATGCATTTATTATTGATATTTTAACTTCAAGTAAACATCTTGTTAAGAAATATATAAATGATCAATCTCACTCAAAAAATAAAAAAGAAACCTAGAAAATTGAAGCCCCTTGAGGACAATATAAGCAAGGCTCCTATTCATAGGTTTGGCTGGAAATCATCAGAATTCTACAGGTCATATTTCATTAGACATGAAGGAACAACTTTGTTACCTTTTCCTTATCTCTCTTTCGAAGTGACTAATGTTCAAATTAGTCGGGTGACTAATTTCCATTCTAAGGAAAAACCAATTCACAAGACTAGTTTAAGGAAAGAACATATTTTGCTTGCCTTTTATTTATTCATCAAATACTTATTAAAGTAGATAGCATCTGAGGTCCATTCTAACTATAGATCTATGATCGTAAGATCCAGTGAGAATCACTACCTTTATACACAAAGGATAGCATAAAATCTCAAAATAATAGAATTGAAATGACTCTATTTTTCAGATCTGAGTTTGAGGACCATAATCAGAATTACTCATGTTGTTCCGTGGAATATTAACCTAATCCGAGCTTTGACCCTCCCAATAGAAAATCCTCAGCTCACTATTTCAAGTCTGGAAACTATTTCCTTGAGTCTTTGTGTTGTCTTCCTGTATTAGAATGTAAGCTCTTTGAAGGGAAGCAATTGTATGCTTGTAGTCTATCTACATTGCTTAGCTCAGTAATATAATAAGCATATAATAAGTGCTTAATATATTGTTTTCTTCAGCTTATTACATGAATGAGTTACTCTAGTCCAACTTAAACAGTGCCCCCCAAATGATTGGTTACGTTATACAAACTGTGAGGTTTTAAAACTTCTGACAAGGGACAGAATGGAATTTTTCTATTTTTTCTTTCTTTCTTTCTTTCTTTCTTTTTTTTTTTTTTGGTGGGGCAATGAGGGTTAAGTGACTTGCCCAGGGTCACACAGCTAGTAAGTGTCAAGCGTCTGAGGCCAGATTTGAACTCAGGTACTCCTGAATCCAAGGCCGCTGCTTTATCCACTGCGCCACCTAGCTGCCCTGGGAATTTTTCTATTAATTGTAAAAAATCCTCACTTAAGCTTTAGTGAGCCACAAGGAGCCTTCCTTCCTTCCTTCCTTCCTTCCTTCCTTCCTTCCTTCCTTCCTTCCTTCCTTCCTTCCTTCCTTCCTTCCTTCCTTCCTTCCTTCCTTCCTTCCTTCCTTCCTTCCTTCCTTCCTTCCTTCCTTCCTTCCTTCCTTCCTTCCTTCCTCCTTTTCTCCCTCCTTCCCTCCATTATTTTCATTCAATTCATATAGGCAGCCTCAGGCAGGATGTGAAAGCAGTTTCCATTATTACTTACTTCCTTAATTTGGGTGTATAATATATATGAGCTCATGTATAATACCACCCAAGATCCTGGGACTGACAAATGCCTGTGGAACATCTCCATGAGGACAACACAAGGGGAGGAAGAGAAAAGCTAATTTAATCCAAGTGTTTTATTTTATTTACCTTTTTTGTTCTTTTAAAAAAAAACTTTAAAAACTTTATTTATTTATCTAGAGTTTTCCCCACCTTACATGTAAAAACAAATTGTAACATCGATTTTTAAAACTTTGTGTTCCAAATTCTCTTCCTTCCTCTCTATTTCCCCCCCCCCCTTAAGAACTCAAACCATTCAATATAAGCTACACATGTGTGGTTGTGCAAAACAAAGCAGACAAAAGAACTTCAGAAAAAGGAACTAACAACAACAACAAAATATACTTCCATCTGTATTCAGGTAACATCAGTTCTTTCTCTGTATATGGATTACATTTTTTATAAGTCCTTCAGAGTTGTCTTAATCCAAGTATTTTAGCTGCATTGTTCCTCCTAGACTCAATTGATCTCTCTCCTATACTTACTTCATTTTTTCCTACCATACCTTTGATTCATCAGTTTATATAAGTTTTGAGTCAAGTGATTGACTAATCAACAAAGATTTGAGTGCTTAATATGTGCCAGGTCCTGTTGTAAGTCTCAGAGACATGAAGAAAAAAGTGAGAGTCTCTGTTCTCAAGGAGCTGACATTCTAACAGATGATATGAAATGCACAAATATATGTGTGTCTATATAATATATACAAAACAGGCATTTAGGTGGTCCAATGGAGAGAATGCTGGACTTAGAGTTGGGAAGATCTGACTTGAATCCACTAGCTATTTGACCCTAGGCAAGTTACTTTCTCAGCCTTGGTTTCCTAGTCTAAAAAACAAGAAGGTTAGAATTGACCTCTTAGGTACCTTCCAGTTCTAAATCTATGAATACAAGATGGTTTTGTGTTGGAGGTTCTGGGAAATCCAGAAAGGGTTCATGGAGAAGGTAAAGCTTGAGCTGCATCTTAAAGGAAATCAGAAATTCCAAGAGTAGTATGGGTAACACCAGCACAAAGTGTCTGAAGCTAGATTTGAACTCAGGTCTTTCTGATTCTGAGCTCAACACTATCCACTGAGTCACCTTAGCTGCCTCTTGGAAGAGAATCATGTGTAAGAAGGCAGGAGACGTAGGAAAGGATTGAGAATGGGAGACATTGAACTGAATTGAATTGAATCTGCCTGCCTGTGTGGCTTTCTCTGTGAATCTATGTTTCTGGTCCCCTATGTTGTGATAAAAGTCTTATCTATTGAGCTTTACTGTAAATTGCCTGAGGTCTTAGGCACAGAATTTACTAAAGGATTGGGAAAAAGTGACCTTGTATCACAAGATTGGTAACAGAAAAGCCCTTAAAAATACCTTATGGACTCTTCTCCACTATTTTAGGCATGTCAGGCTCAGAAGTCACCGACCATCAGTGTTCATGGTATCTAGGCATCTGACACCTAATTGTCTAAAAAATGGGTGAAGGGGGGCAGCTAGATGGTGCAGTGCATAAAGCACCGGCTCTGGATTCAGGAGTACCTGAGTTCAAATCTGGCCTCAGACACTTAACACTTACTAGCTATGTGACCCTGGGCAAGTCACTTAACCCCAATTGCCTCACCAAAAAAACAACAGCAAAAAAACAAATGGGTGAAGGAACTGAGGATACCTGAAGGAGAGAAGGTTCAGAGGAAACATGATTGCTGTCTTCATGTATTTGAAGGACTGTTATATGGAGGAGAGATTAAATTTGTTTTTTTGGTCCTCAGGATGAACTAGAAACAATGGGTTGTTATTGTTCAGTTGTGTTCAAGTCTTAGTGACCCCATTTGTTTTTTTGTTTGTTTGTTTGTTTTGGCAAAAATACTGGAGTGGTTTGTCATTTCCTACTCCAGTTCATTTTATAGATGAAGAAACTGAGGCAAACATGATTAAATGACTTGTCCAGAGTCACACAGCTAATAAGTGTCTGAAGCTGGATTTAAACTCAGGCCTTCCTGATTCCAAGCCTGATATTCTATCCACTGCACCACCTATCTGTCCAAAAGCAATGGGTGGCAACTGGAGAGAGAAAAATTTAAGTTTGAGGTAAGGAAATTATTTTTTAGCAATTAGAGCTGTCCAAAAGTTAAATAGACTGAATTTCCTTCTCCTTTTAGGTCTACAAGCAGAGGTTGGATAATGGGTATATAACAATAAAGATTCCTTTTAGCATAGGAGTCAGAACAGCTGGGAATTAAGATTCTTTCTAACTTTGAAATGCTGTAATTCTATGTCTGTGTTCCTCTAACAGTTATCATTCAATTCAGTGAAAAAAAGGAATCAATTAAAGGGGGGTTGGGAGATGAAGCCAATTACTTATCAAGATGTAGCTTAAATAATTGAATGATTCACTAAGGTTTTTACTTCCTACCAAATACCTTTGGCATCTGTGACTCAGATCTAGTTAAGAGGAACCAGAAAAAGCAGTTCAGAATCTCAGAGTTGGAAGAGAGTACAGATAACATGTACAAGGAAACATCAAGATAAGACAGAGAAGAAAAGGGAACTCCCTTGATTATATAGTTACATGGCCACAGTATAAGAAAATGTTCTCAGACTCCTTACATCTTGCTTCTTCTCAGGTATGTCGATTTGTTATGGCCTTGAATGAATGTTCAGACCAGAAAGGCATGAGCTGTGTATTCTGCCTTTGAATTTTTTCTTTTACTTTCTCACCTTACTTTGATTTATGGATTACCATGGTCAAAGAAGGTGATGATTCCTCTAAGGCAAAGGTTCCTAACTTGGGAGTCTGTGAACTTTAAAGATATTTTGATACTTGCATTTTATATAATTGGTTTTCTTTCTAATCACTGTATTTCATTTTATCCATAGAAAACGATTATTGAGAAGAGGTCCATGGTTTACTAGGCTGCTAAATCTGTCCTTGACACAAAATCATTTAAGAATCTTTGATCCAAAGACAATGGAGTGTTTCATTGTTATCTTGGGTAGGTTTTCAACATCTTATATATGAGCAAATCATCAGGGGCAGTTAGGTGGTACAGTGGATAAAGCACCAGCCCTGGATTCAGGAGGACCTGAGTTCAAATCCAGCCTCAGACACTTGGCATTTACTCGCTATGTGACTCTGGGCAAGTCACTTAACCCTCAAAGCCCCACCAAAAAGAAATCATCAAGAAAATGATAGAAAGGAAAAAAAAGTAGACCAAATTGTCAGAGTGAAGGATTACTCATGTGCCCTGCTGGTATCCACACAAAATTAAAAGGTCTAAGGGAAGACCCTCTGCTCCCCATGACAGATTCATAGGTGGACACAAGAATTGCATGGGATGGTCAGGTATGTGTAGGCTGCAGTCTGCCTCTTTGCATCTATGTCAATGAGATACCACAGATCCACTGAGGTATCAAACAAGCTTCTGAATTACGTATTTTTGTGAGGATTTCTTTGGGAACTTCTTAAATGATGCTTTGTGCTTCCCCTAAATTCCCATTTCTTGTTGTAAGGATTAAATGAAGATAGGAGAAAAACTAAAGCAGCACTCAAACACTCAGCAGCATTATTTTACTATTGCATCATGGGTATGGGCTTGAGCAAGGCATGATTGGAAAGTCAGAAAAAAAATGTTTCCTGGCCATCATCCCAGTGCCACGAGGGTTAGCTCAGGGTTTCAGCTCTACCTTGCAATGGGGAATGGAGGAGGAAGTGGGGAAGTTGGAGAATATGGAATAAACAGGGAAAGTTGATAGATACACAAATCCAGGAGTGTGTATGAAGTGACAAAAGGCAACAGCTGAGAAACGAGGTTCTCTTCTTTTAAGATTTTACTTTCCTCTGAAATCAACTACAGTGTAAAGGTCACATGCCTATTTGTTTAAGAATGTTTTTAACCACACAGGTTTCAGTAAAATCAAAATCAAATACTAAGGAAACCAGATTCTTACTCTGAACACTGAATTTGCAGTAAGGAAAATTGCAGCCTACGGGCTTGATTGCCATAGAGTTCTAACAATACACAAAGTGCCAGACAAACCACAGACTATGTTTTCTACATTAAAATGTGGAAAGAATATTTATTTTTATTTTAGTCGTTTTTTCCTATTTCAATATGCAGACAAAACACTAATAGAAAAAAAAAATCACCTTCTGCTGCCCACTCAAAATACTTAGCCAAAGATGGCAAACAACATCAGTAGCAGGAACATCGCTCCCATCATTGGTTAATTGTTTGGGGGTAGAGCTGGAGGGAGAAATGATTTCCTGATTGTTTTAGGGAGTCACTTCTTTTTCAACATGGAGGAAGTGGGCAAAGTAGTGTAGTATTTTAAAAAAATGACAGGAAACGGCCCTCAAAGATGAGAAAGGCAGTAAGGAAATGAACAAAGACTCACAAGAGACCTGGATTAGACTTTTGCCTCTCACAGTTGTTTTCGCTAAGGCAAAACATCTCTGAGTCTTGGTTTCCTTCTCTGTAAAACACGGATGATGATAATACCTGTCATACCTATATCACAGTCTTTCAGGATGAAAACTTGTTAGGAGGCAATGAAATCATGTATGGAAAGTGTTTTGTAAATGTTAAAAGTGCAATATAAAAGGCAGCCATTGTTATTAAGTGATCTTAATAATTGCTATATGTGTGTCACAGTGGATAGAGTCCCAGGGTTGGAGTTAAGAAGACCTGGGTTCAAATCTCACCTCAACCAGTTCCTAGCTATGTGACTCTGGGGAAGTCACTTTAATCTGTCTGCCTCAGTTTCCTCAACTTTTGTTCAGTCATGTCAGACTCTCTGTGACTCCATGTGGGGTTTTCTTGGCAAAGATATTAGAGTGGTTTGCCATTTGATTCTCTAGTTCATTCTACAGATAAGGAAACTGAGATAAACTGATAAATGACTTGCCCAGGGTCACATAGCTAGGAAGTGTTTGAGGCTAGGTTTGAACTCAATAAGATGAGTCTTTTTCTTTTCTTTTTTTTCCTTGGGGCAAAGAGGGTTAAGTAACTTGCCCAGGGTCACACAGCTGGTAAGTGTCAAGTGTCTGAGGCCCTTATTTGAAGTCGGGTCCTCCTGAATCCAGGGGTGGTGCTTTATCCACTGTGCTACCTAGCTTTCCCCAAGATGAGTCTTTCTGACTCTGGGCGCAGCACTCTATCCACTGTGCCACCTGGCTGCCCATTCCTCAACTGTAAGAACGGGATAATAGTAGCACCTACCTCCCAAGGTTGTTGTGAGGATCAAATAAAATAATAAAGTTTGAAGTGCTTAGCATCGTACCTGGCACATGATAAGCAATACATAAATATTAATGATTATGGGGCAGCTAGGTGGCACAGTGGTTAAAGCACCACCCCTGGATTCAGGAGGTCACTTAACCCTCATTGCCCCTCCCCCCAAATATGAATGATTACTACTAAAGTGCTTTTTTTTTAGTGAGGCAATTGGGGTTAAGTGACTTGCCCAGGGTCACATAGCTAGTAAGTGTTAAGTGTCTGAGGCCGGACTTGAACTCAGGTACTCCTGAATCCAGGGCTGGTGCTCTATCCACTGCGCCACCTAGCTGCTCTAAAGTGCTTTCTTAAAAGTAAAATAGAAAAGGCAGCTATTACTAAAATGTGAACTGTAGTATCTGTATATGTGTGTCATAGTGGAGAAAGCTGGAGTTGGAGTCAGGAAAACTTAGGTTCAAATCTCACCTCAGAAACTTCCTGTCTAGGTGTCTTGGGGCAAGTCATGATGTCTCTCAGTCTCAGTTCCCTTATTTGGATAATGGGGATAAAGGTTATACCTACCTCAAAGAGTTATTGTTAGAAGCAAATGAGATAACATAGGTAAAATGCTTTGCAAACCTAAAAGTGCTACAGAAAGGGTAGTGCTCATCATCATCTTCTTCATCATCACCACCATCTTCATGATTATGCCCCTTTTGGCTAGACCATGAGCAGGGCCCAGGATTGAGTAGAAGGGTTGATTGGATTATCTTTGGAAAATTGCTTAGCATATTTAATAACCCCAAACTTCTCACTGAAACAAAGGGCCATCTTTTTAAGCATCTATCTTTTTTCTAGTGAATTTGAATGAAATATTGCAGCCTCTAGAGGATTAAAATCTTGGGTCATCCAGGGACATTGGAGAATTATGTTTTGGACATGAATGGACCATAGTATATTGCCAATGAATGGGTGTAAAGTATATTATCAAAGAGATATCAATCAATAAACATTTATTAAATGTCTACCATGTGCCAGGCACTGTTCTAAGCACCAGGGGTACAATTAGAGGCTAAAGACTGCCCTCAAGAAGCTGACAATCTGGTGGTGGAGACTACATACAAATACATTTATACAAAGCAAGTTATATACAGGATAGATGTGAAATAATTTACAAAGGGAAGGCACTGGAATTGAGGGGTTGGAAAAACCTACCTGTAGATGCTGGGATTTTAGCTGGGACTTAAAGGAAGCCAGGGAAATATATGCATGTATGTATATGACATATATGAGACTCTCTTGTTATATACACATATGCACATGTGTATATGTATATATACACTCCCTGTATGTATACATACATACATATATCCACATACATGTACACATATATCCACATCCATATATATATACACATATACATATATACATGTATATATGTGTATATATACATATATATGTGTGTATATATATGTGTGTATACATGTGTATTTTTGTCAAAATAGAAGAACAAGATATTTGTACTTTCAGTAGAGAAGGAAGGGAACCAGTATAAATTTGACACAACAGAGACATACAAGAAAGGTGCTGTTAATAATTATGCTTGTCAATGAATTGAATGAGGGTAGTTGCACGATAGGGATGGTAACTGGACCTGTTATTTCATTGATATAGGATGAGGCAAATTCTTCTACCCATAGATCATGACCTTCTCTGCAAGCTAGTCTTAGAGAATTGTCTGGAACAATGAGAGGTTGGGACTTGTCCTGCATCACACAGATGGCAATTGCTACAACCATGGCTTATTGAAGTAGAAGCTGGTAGGTAAGGAGAGAAAATTCTAGAGTCAGGTTCTCTTTCCTACTGAGGGTCAAGTTGGCTCTGTGAACCTGGGATGGATAGTCTATAAAGATTTAGAGAGATTTAAAGAGAATTTCTTCCCCATGTTAAAAGCAGAGGAACATTCATCAGTAATACCATTGCCTGTTTCTAATGGTGAGTCAGCCATTAAGATGAGTTTAAACCTACATAAAAATGCTTTGTTTCAGAAGCATGAACAAAAACATTACCCACTTTATATTGCAGTAACTATCGGTGCCACATATTCAGACAGAATGAGTATAAATGCATCTAGTAGCCACTTGATTCTTCTCAAATGCTAGTGGTCTCCCTTTTGTGACTTTGTATCTATTTGCTTTTATTCACTTTATATTTATACTATCTATATTTTATATGTACTTGTTGTCTTCTCCATTAGAAAGTAAATTCCTTACAAGTAGGGATGGTTTCATTCTATGTACTTGTATTCTCAACAGTTAGCAAAATGCCTGGCACACATTAGGTATTTAATAAATACTTGTTGATTGAGAATAATGTGCACATTATAGGTAAACACTGCTTATGAAAAATGGAAACTCACTTCATTTATTGAATGTATTTTTGTTGTAGAGATTAGGTAAATTGTGAAAGGGGGATAAACATATTTAGGGTGTTTCTGTGGCAAAGGTAGCATCTCTACTTTCAGCTGTGCAGCAGTGACCAATGACAATCTTCAGTTCTCCTTTGCTTCTCTCCATTCCAACTACTTGGTACCATGTTTGGAGGGGCAAGGGGAAGCTAGTTTGCCAGCTCTTGTTATATGCCACTACCATCTGTGTAGCAATTGTTGTGACTCACAAGGAAGCCATTTTCACCATCTTTACACCAATGACTGAGTGAATAAATTTTTTCTCCACATGCTGCAATGTTGAGAAATATTGAAAAAAAATTAAAATCAGATGTCCACAGATGACAGCTAGTCTTGTTCTGTATAATGGCTCTAGAACTCTAAGCCCAAGACTAAGGTCCCAATGGTTTTAAAAAATATATTCAGGGGGCGGATAGGTGGTGCAGTGGATAAAGCACCGGCCTTGGATTCAGGAATACCTGAGTTCAAATCCAGCCTCAGACACTTGACACTTACCAGCTGTGTGACCCTGGGCAAGTCACTTAACTCCCATTGCCCTGCAAAAAAAAAACCTCATTTTCTGTTCTGCCCCTTTCAACAACAACAACAACAAAAATCATTAAAAAAAAACCCTAGGATTATTTAATATACCACTCATAAAATTCTTTTAGAATTATTAATTAAGTGGTTATATTAACTGTGTGGTATTATGATAATCTTATAATAGATTTGCAAAAAAGCTCCAAATTAAATTTTATATTACATAGTCATAAAATATAAAATTTTATCCTATGTATGCATGAAAATTCTAACTATAAAAGTATAAAACTAATTATGATATTTTATGTGGGGTATTCTATAAGAAATTAAAAGAAGGGCAGCTAGGTGGCGCAGTGGATAGAGCACCAGCCTTGGAGTCAGGAGTACCTGAGTTCAAATCAGGCCTCAGACACTTAACACTTACTAGGTGTGTGACCTTGGGCAAGTCACTTAACCCCAGTTGTCTCACAAAAAAAAAGAAATTAAAAGAAGTAATTCAACAGTTAAATATCAAATACATCAATTAAATTTTTTATATTACATTTTTTATTTTACAAATTTGGTTGAATATAAACAACATTTTAGTGAAACAAATGACAATTTGGAAGATATTTAACATAATATAAAATTATATAAGATTTAATTTTAGCATTAGACTTTTTTATTTGAACAAAAGTTTATAGTATTTGGCTCAACACCAGACAAATGCCATTTAAAACCTGGTTCTACATAGTTTGTTTCTGTATCTTGATTTAAAACTCAAATAAAATGAAAATGTTCATTCACACAATTGTGTGGTAGAAAATGTTATAAAAATTCTACTAACTCTTTTTCTAAGAAATTGAATTTTTTAAACTTTTTAGACAGTTGACAGAAAATGAATAGGTAGTTCTGATATGGAATATTGCTTTTCTACTGGCTAATGATAAGAACTTCACTAAATGATAAATGTAATTAAAGTTAAATTGAATACATTTCTTTATTTATAATAATGTTTATGGAAAAAAACCCAACAACCCCATGCTCTGTAAGGAAAGAATCTCTTTAGACATCACTTTCTTTTCTTCCACTGGCACACCTACTAGACTCTCACAAAACACTACTAAATGATTGAACTGTGTTGCTAACTAGTTCATTTGAAAATCAATCCACTAAGTCATGATGGAAAATACTCTCCACATCCAGAAAAAAGAACTGTGGAATCTGGATGCAGATTGAACCATACTGTTTCTACTTTTTTGTTTTTTTGTTTTTAGGTTTTTCTCTTTTGTTCTGATTCTTCTTTCACAACATGACTAATGCAGGAATATGCTTAATGTGATTGTACATATATAACCTATATCAGATTGCTTGCTGTTTTAGGGAGGGTGGAGAGCAGGGAGGGAGGGAGAAAAATTTGGAACTAGAAATCTTATGAAAATAAATGTTGAAAATGATATCTATATGTAACTAGAAAATAATAAAATACTTTTATGATAAAAAAGAAAATCAATCCACTAGATAAAAAAATAGTAACATAAGCAGAGGATAAATTTAAATTATAAAACAGCTTTTATATTGCAATGAGAGGCAGTATAAGGTTTGTTTCTGTACAACTTTTGTGATGTCACATGATGGTTTCAAGAAGACTGATAATGCATGTCTGGGGATGATGGTTTTCAAACAGTTTGATATTTGTGTTGTGAGACTACAAAGGTGATTACAAAGTTAATGAGATATATTTATAGAGCAACTGAGAGAAAACAGAATGCAAATGAGGGTATGCATATGGGCCTGACCTTCTACTGAGAATTAGTTTGTGCTCAAATGTCAAACCCAGGTGGTAGTTTGGAAACAATTTGATGACAAGTTGAGAAATTGCAAGAACATGTGGTACTTAGAAACAGTCAGAATTTGTTGTATTTGCCATACGAACACCAAAGTCATTGTGTGCATGATTTCATAATGATTTCAAATCATTGCAGCAACAAACCTATAATACTTCAAGCAAACAATTGCTTGTTGTCAATAAGAAAAAAGATTTGTAACAATTGGGCAATTATTTACTGCTCTACATCAGTTAGTAGGTCATGACACTACTTTGCTATTATCTTCAATTCGGTCACTAAGCCATCACACAGACTGCAATTATGGAGACTAAAATCAATTAGCAAGTATTTCAATATATTGAAAACAGAGTTTGAAATGGGATTAGATCCTTATATGTCAGATCATAGAGTCATAGAATTTAGGACAAGAAGTGGCATTAGGAATCTTCAGTATTGTTTTATAATTTTTTTTCCAAATTCAATTTGTAAATTTTATTTATTTCCTTGGGTTTTATATAAGTGTTTCCAAATTTGGTTTTATACCATTATTTCCCTACCCAACCAGGCACTCCTTATAACTAAGAATATTAAAGAAAAAAGTAGTTCAAGTAAAACTGACTAACAGGGGGCAGCTAGGTGGCACAGTGGATAAGGCACTGGGCTTAGATTCAGGAGGACCTGAGTTCAAATGCAGCCTCAGATACTTGACACTTAACTAGCTGTATGACCCTGGGCAAGTCACTTAACCTTCATTGCCCTGCAAAACAACAACAACAAAAACAAACAAACAAAAAAACCTGACTAACATTTCAACTGAATTTGATAGTATATGTGATACTTCTTATAGTTCCCCACCTCTGCAAAGAAAGTAGGTGTATTTTCTTTTTTCTTTTATGGGCCAAATTTGATCAATATAATTGTGTAGCTTTCACTTTTAAACTTTTTTTCTTTTAATTTACATATGGCCATCGTTATGTATATTATTTCCCTAGCTTGGATTATTTCACTCTGCATTGGTTCATATAAGTTTTCTTATGCTTCTCTGAATTCTTCATATTAATTGCATTTTATAGCCCTGTAATATTCCATTATATTCATGTACAATGACTTGCTTAGCCACTCCACAATCAATGGATATTCACCCTGCCTCCACCCCCATTTTTTTGTGGCTGACAACAATATTCCCTTTTATGAATATTCTCCAACCCTTTTATTATGTAGCTGAAAAAAACACCTGAGTTCACAGGGGCTTCCTCTGTCCTCAAAGGACCCCTTTTCTAGCTTTATTTCATAAGCCCATTGACAATTGATGACAAATACTATTTGCAATGTAAATTTTTAAATAGTCTGCTGTCTAAATATGTGAAAAGTTGGGCTTATTGTGCTTATATCAGGCTTATAGATTTTGTGTAGTTTTTCAATTCACTAAAATGTCCAATTGACCTATTTCTTTTTTTTTAACTCACCTTTCCCATGACTATCAGTGACATTTAATCAGATCCATTTTTGAACAGAGAATATCAGCAAAAGGAAGCTTTGTAGTAATAATGCTGAATTTATTCATAGCCTGAGTAATTTACTATAGGTGTAGCATGGGGCCAATAACTGATTTGCATTGTATATCAAATACTTCTTTGTTTTCCTCTTTGGGGATATCCTAGATATAAGCCTAAATTTAGGCGATAAATAAATATTTTATGGAGGTGGGTGTTTAATGAGCCAAAGTGTATGAAAAAAGGAAGCCTACCACCTCCCCCCATTAAATGACAAGTGCCCCAAAGACTGAACTAGATCTGTAGATCTAGTCCCTGAATGGATCCAGGACAAAGGATCAAATTAGGGAAAAGGAGGGTATAGCTAGGTGGCACAGTGGATAAAGCACCGGCCCTGGATTCAGGAGGATCTGAGTTCGAATCCAGCCTCAGACACCTGACACTTACTAGCTGTGTGACCCTGGGCAAGTCACTTAACTCCCCTTGTCCTGCAAAAAAAACCCAACCCAAAATCCCAAACCAAAACCAAAAACAAAATTATGGGAAAGGGAATGAGAGGGTAAAGTTCCCTAGATCTTTTGATTTAGTAATAGTTCTTAAGATTAGATGCTGGGCTTAGGTGAAATAATAGTAACTGAAATTTGTGGTACTGTAAGCTTTCCTCACAGCAACACTGTAAGGAGAGATAGATATCATTATCCCCTTTGACAGATAAGGAAACTGAGACTCAGAAAAAATACATGATCAGACAACTAATAAAGAGCAGAGATGGAACTTGAGCTCAAATGTTACAATGTCAAGTCCTATGTAGCTAGGTGACACATATATAGAGTGCAGAGGAACTAGAGACCAAATCACCAACACTCACTGGATTATGGAGAAAACAAGGGAGTTCCAGAAAAACATCTACTTCTGCTTCATTGATTACACTAAAGCTTTTGCGTGGATCACAACAAAATGTAGCAAGTCTCAAAGAGATGGGAATACCAGATCATCTTAGATGTCTCCTAAGGAACCTATAATGGACTAAGAAGCAACAGTTAGAACTGAACATAGAAAAACATCGGTTTAAGATTAGAAAAGGAGTATGACAAGGCTGTATATTTTCACCTTATTTATTTAACTTTTATGGGGACGACATCATGAGAAAGGCCAGGTTGGATGAATCAAAAGCTGGCATTAAGGTCGCTGGGAGAAAACATCAACAATCTCAGATATGTAGATTATAGCATTCTGATGGCAAAAAGTGAAAAAGAATTAAGAAGCCTCTTGATGAGAGTGAAAGAGGAGAGTGAAAAAGCTGGCTTGAAGCTTAACATTAAAAAAAAAAAAAAGCCCTAAAATTACGGCAACTGGTTTCATTACTTCCTGGCAAAACAAGGGAGAGGAAATGGAAGTAGTGTCAGATTTTATATTCTTGGGCTCAATGATCAGTGCAGACAGTGACTGCAGCCATGAAATTAAAAGACACTTGCTCCTTGGAAAGAAAACTATGGAAAATCTGGACAGTATACTAAAAAGCAGAGGTATTACCTTGCTGAGAGAGGTCTGTATAAATCCTATGGTTTTTCCAGTGGTAATGTATAGCTGTGAGAGCTGAATTATAAAGAAAGTTGAACACCACAGAATTGACTTTTTTGAATTGTGGTGCTAGAAAAGACCTTTTAGAGTCCCTTGGACAGCAAGGAGATCAAATTAGTCAATACTTAAAGAACTTAATTCATATTATTCATTGGAAGGTCAACTACTGAAGCCAAAGCTTTAAATACTTTGGCTACATAATGAGAAGACAGGACTCATTGAAAAAGACCCTGATGTTGGGAAAACAAAAGGAGAAGGGGATGGCAGAGGATTAGATGGATAGATAGAGTCATGGAAGCAGTGAACATGAGCTTGTGCAGACTTCAGGAGATAGTGGAAGATGGAAGAGCCTGGTGTGCTATGGTCAATGGGGTCATGAAGAGCCAGACATGATGAAATGATTGAACAACAAAAACAGCAAGAACAAGAACAGAAATAACAACAAGAATTCTAGGAGATAATCTAGCATAGGGTTATCCTCCCAAATGCTAGCCCACAAGCCTCTGCTATGGTACTTTCTCTTAATGAGCCAACAGACTCAGTTCTTTAGAAAAGGTATTTACTCAACTGACATAGGAAGGATAGTAATTACAATGCATTTCTCCCAAACATCATAGGCGTACTCTTCCACAAATACAAACCAAAGCCCAAGAGTGGAGAAAGAATAGAGATGAGCTTAAAAGTTCAGTGGTAGGGGGCAGCTAGGTGGCACAGTGGATAAAGCACCAGCCCTGGATTCAAGAGGACCTGAGTTCAAATCCAGCCTCAGACACTTAACACTATCTGTGTGACCTTGGACAAGTCACTTAACCCTCATTGTCCTGCAAAAAAAAAAAGTTCAGTGGTAGTGAGGCACAGATGTGAGGAATACACATAACCAAACTCACAGCTCAGGAATGATGGGTCTTTGATGTCCTTTCATGGGGGACATTTTATTATGAGATACTCCATTGTGCATCTGCATGGCATCGTCATTTGGGCTGTTCCTCCTAGGACCCAGTATCTCAGCTGGATGAGATGATTTGTTCACAGACTAGGTCAAGCAGCCACTCAGGAGGTGTGCTGGTTCACCAGGTTTCATTGCTATTGGACCAGGCTTGGCTGATTGCTGAACCAACATCCCTTTCTGAGGCCATGGAGTCTCTGCTGGATGGAATAACTTACTGGTCTTCTGGGATTGCCCTTCAATGGGCAGCTGCAGTCTTTTTCCCCCCCACATTCAGCCATTAAGATATTGAAGCCTCTTATCCTTCCTAAGATAGGAAATGTCTTTTTTGTATATGAAGGCTTAGCCTTTTGCCTTTTGCCTTTTAATTTCTCTGTCTTTGAATCTTGACAGGCTTTCAACTTTGGTTGATTTCACTGGGACAGCTCCCTTACATCCTATTCTCAGTGAGAAATTTGTAGTCCTTACAAATAACTTGGAGACATACTACCAGATGTTAGCATTTTACAAAGTTTTATGGTTACCATCAGTTCAGTGCAAAGTACAGTAGTGTGCCTTAAGCATGTTGTTTGTTTGGTTGTTGTCCTTTGTTCTCGAAGAGGACCAACCTTAAGGATGTTCTTTCACCATATATAATGATATGGGGTCAGTTAGATGATGTAGTAGCCCTGGAGTCAGGAGGATGTGAGTTCAAATCTGACCTCACATACTTGACACTTAATCCCAATTACATCAAACATTTGGGGCCATCTCCAGTTGTCCTGATGCATATCTTGCCATTGGACCCAGATGGCCCTGGAGGAGAGAGTGAAGCTGGTGACTTTGCACAGCCCCCTCCTCCCACTTAAATCCAATTCACTGCATGTCATGACATCACCCCAGTGTCATGGTCCTCTTTGAGAATGAAGGACAAAAAGCAGCAGCAGCAGCTGCAACAACAACAATCTAATCATATAGCACACAGAACACTGTTTTGTACAAAGCCTAATACATGTAACATATATGTATAACAATAGTATATGAGAAAGAATCACATCTCAGTGGTATATATAGGTATTTAATGCCAGCATACATATCACAACTTCATTTACAGTAAAGAAACAATATCATAGCATGAATGAACATAGCAAAATTTATCACAATGGCTTAAAACATGTTACATATATTTTATCAATAGATTTTTATCTTTCCTGCTCTCCTATTGATAATTGCTTAATAGTAAAAGATATAAATGCCACACCTTTAAATTTAATCTGCATTATAAATATTTTCTCCATCATTTTCTTAAGTCTAGACATTTTTTGTTGTTGTTGTCAAGATAATGTTATCTTTTATTAAGCACAATCAGCCAGACTAAATTTTGGTTAGAGGATAAGTTCTTAACCTTTGTGTGTGTATGTCACTGATTCCTCTCACAGTCTATTTGGGTAAGGCCCATAGACCCCTTCTCAGAATGTTTTTTTTTTATTTTAAAAATTTTATTTATTCATTTATTCATTCATTTATTCATTCATTCATTCATTTATTTGTTTGTTTGTTTGTTTGTTTATTTTGCGGGGCAATGAGGGTTAAGTGACTTGCCCAGGGTCACACAACTAGTAAGTGTCAAGTTTCTGAGGCTAGATTTGAACCCAGGTCTTCCTGAATCCAGGGCCAGTACTTTATTCACTGTGCCACCTAGGTCCCCCCCCCAAATAATGTTTTTTAAACCATAAATTAAAATACATATGACTAGAAGGAAAATAAAGTATGTTGACATCCTGCTGCCAAAATACATTTAGGTCAATTGTGGACCAAATAGCTTTTTTTTTTTTTTTTTTGCGGGGGTGGGGGGGGTACCCACTTCTTGCTAATGGCACTTTCCTCTACTTCACTTTGAAAAAGCAGATCTGACCCTTAGTGGTTCTCCAAACAATTGTTCTCTATTAAGTCTAGACAATTGGCGAAACAATAAATTAAGCCCTGATTTGTAGCATTTGCAGATTTCCATGGTGTAAAATGCTCCCACTGAGAAATTTAATAATCGATTACTGGCTCCAGCATACCCCTGCTCTTATTTCCCCTGATGTATCATTGTTAAGTCTGATCACTGAATGGATGGTCGGAGCACTTTTACTTCCTAAACTTGGGGGAATGGGGTTGACTATCAAGCGCGGGTAGTATGACTTCTGAGTTCATTGGTGGCTCAGGCTAGATATCAGTCTCTTATATGTGTATTCTGGTCTCTGGGAGTCTTCAACAGCTAGGGAAGTCTGTTGATGGAGGGTGGACTCTGGGTTCTATCCTCCCTTATCATCTGAATAGGAGTTCTGAGACTGCACTACCATTATGTTGCCCACGTACTTGAAAGATGCTTTGCAGAATTGACCTTTGTCAAATGACAACTTCAGACTAGCTATCTAGAACTGTCACCAGTCTAACCTCATGTTCTTCTTTTTTCTTTGTAAAGATAATAATGTCACCCACATACTCCAACACTTCCAGGTAGTTCATATAGTCAATTATCTTTTCCATTAATCACTGAAAAATTGGCAGGTGCTCTTGAGATGCCTTGAGGCAAACATTTTTTTGTTTGTTTGTTTTTTGTTTTTTGTTTTTTTTTGTGTGGGGCAATTGGAGTTAAGTGACTTGCCCAGGGTCACGCAGCTAGTGTTAAGTGTCTGAGGCCAGATTTGAACTCATATCCTCCTGAATCCAGGGCCGGTGCTCTATCCACTGCGCTACCTAGCTGCCCCAAAGCAAACATTTAAATCAGTAAAACCCAGCTGGGCTAGTGAGCTCTTGTCATCTCTGTCATTTGCCATTGAAATCTGGTATTGAGGAGGCAGCTAAATGGCTTAGTAGACAAAGCACCACCCTGGATTCAGGAGGACCTGAGTTCAAATCCAGCCTCAGACACTTGACACTTACTAGCTGTGACTTAACCCTCATTGCCCCACCAAAAAATGCCAAAACAAACCACAACACCCCCCACAAAAAAACCCTAAAACAAAATCTAGTATTGAACCCTGAGCAAATCCCAAACTAAAAACCACTGATTACCTAATCAGTAATTCAGAGCATCATGAAGACTTGATATAGTGTAATTGTTTATTTTAGTCCACTTGTCCACACACATCTGGATCTTCCTGGGCTTTTTTTTTTCCTGTCACTACATAGGCATTCTGTGGAGACAGCTAAGACTAAGTCTTCATACTGTTAATGAGCAATTTTTAGATGGTTTTAGAGATTTTCTATCCCTGCTAAGAAACTCTTCTATGACTCTCTTGCAAGATCTGGAGCATATGAGGTAGATTCTACTGGACATATCCCACATCTGTCTCTTGTAGTGAGAAAACCTCTGTCTGCTCAGCTGTTCCCTCAACCAGTCCTTATATTTTTTAGGCTATGGGGAATCCCTAAAGTCAAGTTTCTCCGTGTCTATCCTGGAGTTGGAGAAATCAGGGCACGGATGGTACTTTCTGCCATTACTTGTTCCTATTTTCCTGTATGCTTAGTTCTTGTCACTTAGTTTATAGAATTCTGACCTAGTGAGACATGGAACTTTACATTGGAATTTTTCTTGTGTCTCTCTTAAAAAGATTTTAACACAAAGATCACCTGGGATCTACTGTCCAAGAGAACAATGCGCATCACATTTCTAACTTTTATTATCATATGATGAGGAAGTAATTTGTGTTTATTCTTGGTGTATCCATAATTAACAAGCACACATGCCAGCAGTTAGCTATTGGGGCAGCTACCAATTTTATTTGATGAAGGAGTTTTCATTTGAGGTAAATAAAATAGGGCTCTATAGCAGTGGGATTGAAGTAAAATAGCAACAGGGCCACTAAATGTTACATAGAGACCCCTGAAAATACAAATTATCATTATCTATGTTTTATAGTATTTTTCTTTATTTTATTAAATATTTTAATCTGGTTTCTATTTGGACCTGGGTTTGACAGAGAGTATAGACATGTTTCTGATAGTAAAAGTTAGAAATCTGAAATGCATTACCCTCCTGTACAGAAACTCATAAATGTATGAGTTAGAATGAATTATCCATGTGCCCTCCTTCCTGGTATATGAATCCATAATGCATTCTCATTATTTCATAGGATTGTAGGGTTTAGAATTGCGAGAGGGAGGAAGTGATTCTTGTTAATTTATAAATCATAGTTATCATTCTACCTGCTTGTACCAGTTTATGAAATTAAATAAAATTTTGAGGAAAGCTGTCATAATGAGATATGAAACTTACTTCTTTTTAAAAAATTCTTCATTTCATTTCATTCTCTCCTCTTCTTCTCTTTCTATATCAGTCTCTACTCTCCCAGACAATTTATAGCAAAAATATATGTGACAGGGGCAGCTAGGTGGTGCAGTGGATAAAGTACCAGCCCTGGATTCAGGAGGAACTGAGTTCAAATCTGGCCTCAGACACTTGACACTTACTAGCTGTATGACCTTGGGCAAGTCACTTAACCTTCATTCCCCCCCCCCCCCCAAATATGACTGAACTGCTAGAAAAATCCAAGGTTTGTGCCAGGCAGAGACTGATTATTTTTTAATCACTTTAAAAGTATTCAAAAGACCTTTTTCATTTATGAGTCTCAATAGCTATTTAAAAATCAAAACCTTATTAAGGGCAAAAAACTCACAGATATTTTTGAGTGTTTGCTAGGTTAGAATTTTCTTGTCCTCCAAGCTTGAACAAAGAAGCCATTTGAAAACATTTTAATCCAATTTTTCTTCAAGCACTAGCTAGTGTTTATACTGCAGTACAATTTATTTTCAATGGTGTCATAACTCTTCTATGGTTAATATTAATATCTCATTTATGAACATTTTAGTCAACTGAGTCATCTCAAAGCTAATTAATTGACTTTGATCTATTTTATTTTTCTCAAATTATAGTAGGCATATGTGGTACAATGATGGAGAGCTAATACTACATTCATTCATTCATTTATTTGTGCAACTAATAGCAAACATTTATTAAGCACCTAATATGTTTTACTGTTTTTGTTTCCTTATTAGGGGATCTATTTGAACTCAAGTCCTCCTGAATCCAAGGCTGCTTCTAAGCACCTAATATGTGCAAAGTACTAGCCTAACCTGTGAAGGAAAGATCTTATTCAGAAAAGAATTCTCTTACAAAGCTATTCAGTAGCATCCTGGTGCTTAGGTAATTTTCCTCATATATCTGTCCTTTTGATGTCATGTCTCACTTTGAAGCACCAAAGCTATTCTTAAGAAAGTAGACTATTGACTTAAGTAGAGAGTTTATTCAATGTGCATCTGCTCAAAAATGTGTATGTCTCTTGGTGGAATGATGAACTGACCCAACCATTTGGAGAGCAATCTGGAATTATTCCCAAAGAGTTATTAAACTACTTATACCCTTTGACTCAGCAATACCACTACTAGGTCTATTTCCAAAGGTGATTAGGAAAAAAGAAAAATACCTATATGTTCTAAAATGTGTACAGCATCTCTCTTTGTGGTGACAAAGAACTGGAAATTGCAGAGATGCCCATCAATTGGGGAATGGCTGAACAACTTGTGGTATATGATTGTAATGGAATACTATTGAACTAAAAGAAATGATGAGCTCAATGATCTTAGAAAAACATGGAAAGATTTGCATGAAATAATGAAGAGTGAAGTGAGCAGAACTAAGAAAACATTGTAAACAGTAACAGTAATATTGTTTTAAAAAAATTATTTATTTATTTAAAGTTTTGTGTTCCAAATTCTATCCCTCTCTCATTCCCTTCCTTCCTCCCCTCCTCCCCCCCCAAGGTTGCAAGCAATCAGTATAGCCTATACATGTGCAATTATGTAAAACATCACCATATTGGTCATTTTACATAAAAAGACTCAAGTAAAAAAAAAAGAGAGTGCAAAATAGCATGCTTCAGTCTGCGTTCAATCAATTTCAGATCTTTCTCTGGAGGTGGATAGTATATTTCATCATTAGTCCTCTGGTATTGTCTTGGAACATTGTATTGCTGAGAGTAGTTAAGTCACTCACTATTGGTCATAAAGCTATAATGCTGTCACTGTGCACAATGTTCTCCTGGTTCTGCTCACTTCATTATACATCGGTTTATATGATATTTTCCAGGTTTTTCTGAAATCATCCTGCTTTTCATTCTTATTGCACAATAATATTTCATTACAATCATATACCACAACTTGAGTAGTCATTCCCCAACTGATGGGCATTCCTTTGATTTCCAATTCTTTTTTTGTTGTTTATTGTTTTTATTCTTTATTTTAATGCTTATTTTTTCTTTTTTTCCATATAAATATTTTATTATTTTCCAGTTATATTTAGAGATAATTTTCAACATTTGTTTTTATAAGATTTCTAGTTTCAAATTTTTCTCCATCCCTCCCCTCCCTCCCTCCTGCCCCAGACAGCAAGTAATCTGAAATAGGTTATATATGTGCAATCACATTAAACATATTTCTGCATTAGTCATGTAATGAGAGAAGAATCAGAGCAAAAAGGAAAAACCTCAAAAAAGAAAAACAACAAAAAAACAAGAGAAATAGTATGGTTCAATCTGCATCCAGATTCAACAGTTTTTTTCCCTGGATTTGGAGAGCATTTTCCACCATGAGTCCTTTGGAACTATATTGGATCATTGTATTGCTGAGAAGAATCAAGTCTATCACAGTTGATCAACACACAATGTTGTTGATACTGTGTACAATGTTTTCCTGCTTCTGTTCATCTCACTCATCACCAGTTCATGTAAGTCCTTCCAGGTTTCTCTGAAATCTGCCTGCTCATTGTTTCTTATAGCACAATAGTATTCCATTATATTCATATACCACAACTTGCTCAGCCATTCCCCAATTGATGGGCAAGCTCTCAATTTCTAATACCTTGCCACCACAAAAAGAGCAGCTATACATATTTTTGTACATGTGGGTCCTTTTTCCTTTTTTATGACCTCTTTGAGAAAAAAGACCTAATAGTGGTATTGCTGGGTCAAAGGGTATATACAGCTTTATAGCCCTTTGGGCATAGTTCCAAACTGCTCTCCAGAATGGGTGGATAAGTTCACAGCTCCACCAACAATGCATTCATATTCCAATTTTTCCACAGCTTCTCCAACTTTTATTATTTTCCCTTTTTGTTATATTAGCCAATCTTATAGGTGTCAGGTGGTACCTCAGAGTTGTTTTAATTTTCATCTCTCTAATCAATAGTGATTTAGAGCATTTTTATATGGCAATAGATATCTTTGATTTCTTCATCAGAAAACTGCCTGTTCATATCCTTTGACCTCAATTTCCAATTCTTAGCCACCACAGAGCTGTTATAAATATTTTTGTACAATTTTTTTCCTTTTCTCTTTTTATAGTTACTATTGTTAACTGTTTCCCTCTATCCTATTCCCTTCCCCATGATATTTACTCTATTATTTATCTTCTTTCACCCTATCCCTCCTCAAAGAGGATTTGCTTCTGATTGCCCCTTCTCCCAATCTGCCCTCCCTTCTTTTACCCCTCCCTCCTTATCCCCTTCCTCTCCTACTTTTCTGTAGGATTGGATAGATTACTCCACCCAATGGAGTGTGTATGTTATTCCTTCCTTGAGCCTACTCTGATGAGGTTAAGGTCTTTGAGCCTAATGTGATGAGTGTAAGGTTCATTCACTGCCCTGCTCCTCCCCCATCTCTCCCTCCACTCCATAAGCCCTTTCCTGTTTCTTTCATGTGGGATTTCACCCCATTCTACCTCTCACCTTCCCCCTCCCCAAGTGAATTCCTCTCACCCCTCAATTTTACCCTAAAGATGTCATCATGGGGCAGCGAGGTGACACAGGGAACAAAGACCGACCCTGGACCCATGAGGACCTGAGTCCAAATCCAGCCTCAGACACAAGACCTGGACTGCATGACCTGGGCATGTCACCCAACTCCAACCACCCTACAAAAAAAAAAGATAAACAAAAAATAAGTACTTTACATATATCATCCCTTCATAATTAATCCCCACCTGTGCCCTCTACTAAATTTATTTATGTCATCTGCCTTAATACTTAGAAAGTTCTTATGAGTTAGATATATTATCTTCCCATGCAGGTATGTAAACAGTTTAGCCTTTTAACATCCCTCTTAATTTCTTTTTCCTGTTTACCTTTTTATGTTTCTCTAGGGTCTTATATTTGAAAGTCAAATTTTCTATTCAATTCAGGTCTTTTCATCATGAATACCTAAAAGTTCTCTTTTTCATTGAAGTCCTATTTTTTCCAGCTTTGTTGGATATGTGATTATTTGTTGTAATCCCAATTCCTTTGCCCTCTGCAATATCATATTCTATGTCCTCTGATCCTTTAATGTAGAAGCTGCTAGATCTTGTGCTATCCTGACGGGCTCCACAGTACTTGAATTGTTTCTTTTTTGGCTGCTTGCAATATTTTCTCCTTCACCTGGATACTCTGGAATTTGACTATGATATTCCTAAGACCTTTCATTTTGGAATCTCAGGAAGTGATCAGTGGATTCTTTCAATTTCTATTTTACCTTCTGGTTCTAGAAGAGTAGGGGATTTTCCCTGAACAATTTCCTGAAAGATGATGACTAAGCTCTTTCCTTGATGATGGTTTTCAAGTAGATCAATAATTTTCAAATTATCTCTCCTGGATCTATTTTACAGGTCAGCTGTTTTTCCAAAGAGATATTTCACATTGCTCTCTATTTTTTTTTTAATTTATTTGGGTTTTTTTTATTGTGTCTTGATTTCTCATAAAGTCATTAGCTTCTATTTGCTCAATCCTAATTTTTAAGCAATGATTTTCTTCAGAGAGCTTTTGTACCTCCTTTTCCATTTGACCAATTTGGCTTTCCAAGCTGTTGATTATTTTTTTTTTCATTACCCTCCTGCATCACTCTCATTTCTCTTTCCATTTTTTCCTCTATCTCTCTTACTTTATCTTCAAAGTCCTTTTTGAGTGCCTCTATGGCCCAAGACCAATTAATATTTTTTTCTTGGAAGCTTTGGATGTAGGAGCCCTGATGTTGCTTTCCTGACCAGATGCAATCTTGATCTTCCTTGTCACTAAAGAAACTTTCTATGGTCCTCACCTTTCTCTGTCTGCTCATCTTGCCTATCTTTTACTTGACTTTTAACTCCTCAAAGTGAAGCACTTTTTCCAGGCTGCACTGTCCCAAGCTTCAGGGGGTCCCAGGTGGTATGATTTAAGGAGGGACAGGTTCTTCACTCACCTGGCCTGTTTCCTGTTCGATACATAACCACAGGCAAACTTACTATTTTACCAGGCAGCAACACTTTGTGTGTTGTGGTTGTTAGCTCCAACAAGCCTGCACTCCTACCCCACCTGGGCCACTCTCACTCAAGCCTACTTCCTGGTTCCCAGCAGGGATGAAAAAACCCAAGTTCTGCCTCAGTACCAGGAGAGACCCCTGTAATTGCTCCCCAGTGAACCACTCAGCCCTCTCACCAGACCATGATCTTAGTTCCAGACAACATTGACACTGCAGCTGATTCAGAGGCTCCAGGGTTCTCTTTCCCTGGCTCGGCCTGCCTGGGGCTAGATCTGTATCAGCATGACCGTGGGGTTGGGCTTCACTCCCACCCCAGCACAGCAGCTCCCTCCTGCCGACTTTCTAAGCCGTCTTTGGCTGGAAAATGATCTCAGCCCATTCTTTTGTGGGTTTTGCTACTCCAAGAATTGTCCTATGGCATTATTTGGAGGTTTTTTGGAGTGAATGTGTTGTGAGTTCTGAGGGCTTACTCTAGCACCAATATTGTTATCAAAATGACTTTGAGTGAATAAGTTATTTTGACTATTATAAGTATCAAATTAACTATACAGGACATACGTAGAAAGATGTTATCTGTATCCAGAGAAAGGACTGATAAATAGAAATATGTATAGATCAATTATATATATTATATATATATATACACACACACATACATATATAAACACACACATATATACATATATACAACATATACATACATACATACATACACATACACACATACACGTATGCATATACATATCTTTGTGTTTAATGGTAGCCATTTCTAGGGTGGGGTGGGGGGGGAGGATAGAATAAAAAGGAAAAAATAAATTTACTTGAAAATTTTGTTTTATATTTGAAAGAAATAGCAAGTTGTTCATAGTAGATCATGAACAATCATCTTTTTTATTGTACTATGTTATGGAAATGCTTGTTTTAGTCTATAAATATGTGCTAATGTAAAAAAGGAAAATATCTATGTCGCATGACATATATGTATGTATATTTGCCTCATTGATTAAGAAATTAACTGTGTGTTAGAGATAAGAGGAACATTTGAACTTTTCACTGAGATTCACTTACATAAAACATGGCTTTGGTGGTAGTAGATGTGGTAGAACAATCTTTTTTAATGAAAGCAAAACTCATTCACTTATATCTGGAGTCCTAATTCTGCCCAACTGGGACCTGCTACCTCTAACAGAGTGATCTGAAAAGTACTGTTGGTGAAAATTTGGTTGCTTGAACATTCATATTAAATGATTTCTGATTTTTCAAGTTAATAATGGATGAAAACCAGAAGAATGAGGTGCTTCATCAGATGAGTTCCCTTTCACTATATATATTCATTTGGAAGTGGGAAGGCAATTTGTTGGGAAGGTTGCAAAGGGAATTTCTGTACTATATGTAAGCTATCGGGTGGGATGACTCTTCAAGCTCCTTGCAACTGTAAGATTCTATGATTTCGTGAAATAAGATAAGAGACACAAAATTCCTTTGCAAACTGAAAAGTGCTGTACTAATGAAGATATCATTATCATGGCCTTAACTCTATTTGATTTGGAACATTTTCTTAATTTGGGAAGAGTTTTCATTTTTCATGTAGTTTTCCTGGAATGTTTTGCACTGGATTCTAAATCTGGTGCTGAGGTAGTTGAGAAATCATAGAAGCCTTTGTCCATAGTTTTGCCAGTTTGTTTCCCATGATCTCGGATGATTGACATGAGAAATGGGTACTTTGTTCTTGTTGACTTGTCAGTACCACTTCCACCTTGTATTGGTACTCAGTGCTCTTCACACCATGTTGGAATGATTCATAATAAAACTAAACAGCTTAATTCTCCTCCACCTCTTCTCCTCGCCTTCCGCCCACATGATCATTTGCAGTTGTTTGCTTCAAGTGAAAAAGCTGAGCACCAGCCAAAGTCCAATGAAGAGCAAAGCAAATAAATGTCCTGTAAAAAACAATGCTCTTGCTGCTAAGTTGTTGAAACGTTTCTCTAGTTTCATTTCAGTGGTGAAATTTTGCAAGCTTGACTTAATATGTGCTCTAGAAGTCTGAAGCCTTGGAACTCTCCTGCTGCTTGTGAGTCATTGTAGGTCTGGTAGTGGTTTGAAATCTTTGAACTATCCCAGGCATCCCATGATTCTCAACCCTAATCTCTTACTTATAGCAGGAAGTCACCAAATCCATTGAATTTATGTCAATATTCAGTATTGATGGAATGCTTATTATGTGCCAGGCACTAGACTAGGTACAGAACCAGGCAGTGAACTTGTAATTTCATTAGTCTAGGGGATGACCA
Organism: Dromiciops gliroides; assembly: GCF_019393635.1. Taxonomy (NCBI): domain Eukaryota; kingdom Metazoa; phylum Chordata; class Mammalia; order Microbiotheria; family Microbiotheriidae; genus Dromiciops; species Dromiciops gliroides. The sequence goes on along the minus strand of NC_057865.1, from coordinate 239,277,294 downwards.
AGTCAGAAAACTTCTCTTTATTAGTTCAGCATTTTCTAGCCTAGAGAATTGGGAGGTTGGATGACTTACCCAGGGTGACAAAAAAGCAGCATGTGTCAGAGGCAGGTCTTCAAAGCAGGAAGCCCTATCCACTATATAATATTGTATCTCAGGTTCAGAGATACACAGACTAAAAGGAAACAGTGTCTATCCTTAGAAGCTCATGTTCTACTGTTACTGATTTGAGCTACAAAGTAGACTTCATTTGTCAGCCCCTCCCCATTGACTATGGCAGGTTGTTTGGGGGTGGGGGTGGGGACATATAGCTATAAGCAGTATTTAGATTTAGAGTTAGAAGGGGCCTCCAAGGTGACCTAAGCAACCTCCTTATATCATAGAGGAGGAAACTGAGTCTAGGAGGTCACAGAGGGAGTAAGGACCAGAGGCAGAATTTGAACGTTGCCCTCTGATGCTAAAGCTTATATAGAGTTGAGATGCTTCTCTCTGTAACTTGTACCTATTGATTTAAGAGTTGTCCTTTGAGGCCCACCAGAGGAAATTGAATTTCTTTTCCATATCACAGTCTTCTAAAGGTCTTAAAGTTAACATCTATCTTTCTCTGTCCTTCATGTCCCCTTTCCCAATAAGCCTTTTCTTCTCCAGATTAAACGTCAGTATTTCTTTCAATTAACATTTTTGGGGGTGAGGCAATGAGGTTTAAGTGACTTACCCAGGGTCACATAGCTAGTAAGTGTCAAGTGTTTGAGGCTGGATTTGAACTCAGGTCCTCCTGAATCCAGAGCTGCTGCTTTATCCACTGTGCCACCTAGCTGCCCCCAATTACCTTTCATATGCCATGGGGTTCAGTCCTTTTACCCCTTGTTATTTCACCTTTTTTTAACCCAGGTTTTCAACTCAGATACTCTGGCACAGGTCATAGGGCAAGGTCAGGGTTGGACTTGTGTCTCTGGCCTGGAATATACATTTTGGAAAAACTAAATTGGCTTAAGGAAAGCAACCACCTTTTCCATCACTGGTTTATCACAGGGACACACTAGAAAAGTATCTTTACCCACTAAGTATACTCCCACTCTCGTTTCTGGCCCTGCCAGGCAGCTCTATCCATAGTGAATAAGGTCAGGTATTATTTGGCAAATCAGGCCCTAGTTGCTTAAGGCACAGAACACAGCATCCCCCTAGTTTCTCTTGTACCCAGGGCATGCATTGGCTTCCTTGTAGATGAAGCCTTTGGCAGTATTTGTCCTCAGCCCATGTCCCTTTGCAGGGCTGACATCTGGCAGTCATATTGAGCACTGGTTAGACTTTTATTTTTACCTCTTCTAAACCGCTTTATCCTTCTTCAAGTTATTTGAGTGTTTGCCCATCAGCAGCCCCACTCCCTTCTTCCCCTGGGGGGAATCTCCTGGGGCCTTTTGCATGTTCTGGGTGGGGAGGCTGTCCCAGCCCTGGTTTAAGAGTGGGTGGCAGCTTTAGTTTACCTCCTCCTCTGTCCTTTTTGGAGTTGTTCTGAATGGCTTTGTGGTTTTGGTTCCCCCAAGTTTAAGCTACACAAAATGTACATTTTCTTCTGGAAAAAAAGTCATTGAAATCAACCCCCTCATTTTTTAGATGAAGAAATTGAATCTTAGGTTAAGTGACTTGCTCAAGTTCATGGAGATGGTAAGTGTCATGGCACGTTGGACATGAGTGGGTTGGATTAAGTGGCTACTGAGATGCTTTTCAATGATCTATTGTTTTCTGTTCCAAGTTTTGGAGATCTGAATGAACTACTATGGAGTGCTGAGCCCCTTCCATGTTAAGAACCAAAAGTCCATCACTAGCAGCTGTCATAACCCTGCCCCAGGTTTGCTCTGAGAAAGCACTTAACCTCTCTGCCATCCACGAAGATTTCTCACAAGAAAATGAAAGACTTGTCTTGAGTGCGGCAGTAGTATGACACTCTCTATATACTATAAAATAGTACATTCTATGCTACAATAGAACTTAGTCATAGAAATGAGGAACAGAAGGAAATTGGGCAGGATGTGTGTGTGTGTGTGTGTGTGTGTGTGTGTGTGTGTGTAGTTGTGTGACACTCCACTAAGCCTAAGGGAAATATCTTAGTAACCAATTAAGGTCATTTCTGCCTCCCCAGAAGTCACTTGGGGCAGAAACTAAGGTGGATTAAATCTAAATTGACAAAAATGGGAGGAGGCTGAGATGACATTGAGGTCTGGCTCACAGGGGAGGTGTCATAAAGAGAGCAAAAGTGGAATGTAAGGTAAAATGACTGGAGTTAACAAAGCTCTCAGTAGGAAGATTAAAGACTGAACACAAGTAGATAAACCAACACGGAAATGTTAGAGGCTGGGGTACCTCATTTGAATGGGTCGGGGTACCTCAGAAGTTTTCTGGGGGTAAATCAAAGAACCTTCTCCTTGAGAAACTAAACCAAAGGACAGACACACCTAAAGAGATAAATGGCACTGGATTAGGACTGAGTTAACTCCAGGACCACCACCCTTCATTCCAGTCTCCCCCACCCCTGGGGAGATAAGATTAGGTGTGGCTGCTGCCTTTGTGGTGTGAGGAGGAAAGAGATGGCTTGAGAGATCCCCAGCCACCGCTCACCCAACTTCCCCCAGACACCACCAGTGGGGGATGGTCCTCCCCCAATAAGGGAACTTTCCACAGTCAGATGATCACCCCATCAGACCACCACCATCAGTCCTCTATATAAGTATCTGCCTGTCTCCTGCTCAGGGAGAAAGGTATCTCAGAGAGCCACACCTTCTCTATGCCATGCCTTCTCCCCATGAGAAGAAGTCCAAATATTTGTCCCTTGGTTTCCTTTCCGTAGCCCCTAAATAAGCTATTATCTTATTCTATTAGATTTGTGTGCAAGAGTGTGTAATTCTTTAAAGAGGAATTCCTAAGGACCCCTATCCCAAACCCCATATATTTCCTCTATAACAGAAAATATTAATAACAAAAGAATTGATCATATAAATGAATCCAAACATCTATGAATAGATATTGTGAAACAAAGGAAAATGAAACAATACTTGAGAGGCAGAGGACCCTGTGGATTTCCAAGAGAGTATAGAACAATGGTAGGATGTTCCTATATAGTTTGAAAGATAAATAAAAATTGTGAAAGCAGAATTTATCACCTGTACAACAAAAATAATTGGCAGAATAGCAAAACTTGAATCCACAGTGGCAAGTCTGTGTGTGTGTGTGTGTGTGTGTGTGTGTGTGTGTGAGAGAGAGAGAGAGAGAGAGAGAGAGAGAGAGAGAGAGAGAGAGAGAGAGGGAATAATTGATTAGAAATAAAAGTATACAGGAATGAAGGACAATTTGAAAGAAAAGAAGCAAAAAATGCAATAATACTAAAAGCATGATCACCATACAAGCAAAGCATATGGATCTTTAAGACAGGATGGGTAGAGAAAACTTGAGAATTCTAGGTCTCCTAGAAGAACATGGCTAGTCAAAAATCTCAAACACTCTAATGAAATAAATAATACAAGAAATATACCCAGAATTTCTGAACACAGAAGACAAAGTGCAATTGAAAGAATTCAGATTCCATTAAAACAAAACAAAACAAAACAAAACAATCCTCCCACCCCCAACCAGAGGTCATAGAAGTGGATTGGTTCTTTTCTGAGGGTTTCAAAAGAGGTAACAGTGAAGATAAAAGGAATTCACTAGTGTAGGAAAGAGGAGGAAAGGATGGAGCATGCTATTTCTTATAATTGAATTATATGAAGAAAAATAGCATATAAACATCAAGGAAAAGATGAATCTCTTATCTGAAATAGACAAAGGAAAGTTGAATACTCTGTCTCTTTGTTTCTGCCTTGGTCTTTGTCTCTGTCTCTGTCTCTGTCTCTGTCTCTCTCTGTCTCTGTCTCTCTCACACACACAGAGTTTGGTATAGAAATAAATAAAATGTAACAGGGAAGTGAATGTAGACAGAAGGAATGGAATTAAGAGTGAGGCTAACACAAGGGGGGAAACCACAAGAAAAGCAAACTTCTGGATCTTGAGGGGGCAAGATTGAAAGTAAGGATTAAAAGTAAGAGAAAAGAAAAAATAAATAAAAGCAAAGAACTAGATATTATTGAACATATTATGGTATATGAATGTAATTTAATATTATTGTGCCATAAGAAATGACAAAAGATAATTTTAGATAATCCTGCATGCATGAACTGTTAGAGTGAAGTAAACAGAATCAGGAGAATGGTCATAAGTACAAAAAATCATTATAAATGACAAAATATGTATAATAATTTATAATTATATAAATCATATTACGATACATCATAATTATATTAATTATATTACAGTAAATTGTGATTATCTAAATTATAAAAGATTATAATATTTAATATATTATATTCTAATAAAATATAATACATAATTATTCTAATTAAATTATTACAAAAATAGTTTTGAAAGTCTTAAGAACTTTGATCAATGCTATGACTATTGGACCACTGGTAACAAAGCATGTTACCCATTTCCTGAAGGAGAGGTGATAGACACAAAGTCTAGAAAGAGACACATATATTGGAATATAACCACTATGTGGATTTATTTTGCTTGACTTTGTTTATAAAAAATGACTTTTTATTTTTCTTTTAATTTTCTTTTCATGGGGGTTGAGTGGGAGGTAAGCAATTATGCACCAAAGATAAAACAACTTTAGCAGTCTCCATAGTCTAGGATACCTGGAATACACAAGAAAGTTAAAAAAAGAATGTGAACTGATGCTCAACACACTCACTCAATAGCCCTTCCTTACCTCACATATTACTGGCAATGAGGCTGAATTAAAAGAACAAAAGATCTCTCAATGGTGTTTTTTCCTCACTAAAAGCTTAAAGGTTTATTTTTTAAAAAACATTTTTACTTAAAGTTGTGAGTTCCAAATTCTATCCCTCCTCTCCTCCCTCCCCTCCCCCTTTCCTGAGGCAGTAAGCAATCAGATATAGGTTATACTTATACAATTGTGTAAAACATTACCATATTAGTTATTTTGTCTAAGAAATCTTGAAGAAAAGAAAAAAAGAAAAGAAATAAAGTAAAAAATGGCATGCTTCAGTCTATTCAATCAATATCAGTTCTTTTTTTGGAGGTGGATAGTATATTTCATCATTAGTCCTTTGGATAATCTTGGATCATTGTATTGCTGAGAAAGTCATTCACAGTTCTTTATTGAACAATAATGATGTCACTGTGCACAACGTTCTCCTGGTTTTGCTCACTTCACTATACATCAGTTTATATAAGTATTTCCAGGCCTTTCTAAATCATCCTTCTTATCATTTCTTCTTTCTTTCTTTCTTTCTTTTCAGTGCAACAAACATTTATTTTATTTTATTTTTCCAGTTACATGTAAAGGTAGTTTTGAACATTCATTTTCATAAGATTTAGAGTTCCAAATTTTTCTCCCTCCCTCCCTTTCCTCCCCCCTCCACAAGGTATCAACCAATCTGATATAGGTTATATATGTGCAACCCACAAGTGCTCTTTTTTTTCAATTCTTTCTATATGGATGGATAGTATGCTTCATCATTAGTCACTTGGGATTGGCTTGGATCATTGTATTGCTGAGAGTAGTTAAGTCAATCACTATTGCTCATAGAACAATACTGCTGTCACTATGCACAGTGCCTTCCCAGTTCTGCTCACTTCACTATACATCAGTTCATATGAGTCTTTCCAGGTTTTTCTGGTATCATTCTGTTTGTCTTTTCCTATAGCACAATACCATTCCACTACAATCATATACCACAGCTTCTTCAGTCATTCCTCAATTGAATGGACATTCCCTTGATCCCCAATTCTTAGCTACCACAAAGAGTTGCTATAAATATTTTTTTGTACAATTTTTCCCCCTTTTCTCTTCTTCATGATTACTATTGTTAACTGTTTCCCTCCATCCTATTCCCTTCCCCATGCTATCTACTCTAGTATCTATCTTCTTTCACCCTATCCCTCTTCAAAAGGGATTTGCTTCTGTCTGTCCCCTCCCCCAATCTGTCCTCCCTTCTTTTGCCCCTCTCTCTTTATCCCCTTCCCCTCCTATGTTCCTGCAGGATTAGATAGATTACTCCACCCAATTGAGTGTGTATGTTATTCTCTCCTTGAGCCAATTTCCGATAAGATTAAGGTCTTTGAGCCAATTCTGATGAGTGTTAGGCTCATTTACTGTCCAGATTAAATAGATTACTCCACCCAAGTGTGTGTGTGTATTAATCCCTCCTTGAGGCAACTCTGATGAGATTAAAGGCTTTGAGCCTATTCTGATGAGTATAAAATTCATTTACTGCCCTGCTCCTCCCATCTCTTCCCCCACTCCATAAACCCTTTCCTTGTTTCTTTCATGAGGGATTTCACCCCATGCTACCTCTGTCCTTCCCCCTCCCCCAGTGCATTCCCCTCACCCCTCAATTTAACCCTAAAGATGTCATCATGGGGCAGCTAGGTGACACAGTGGACAAAGCATCCACCCTGGAACCAGGGAGATCCCAGCCAAAACCGGGTCTCAGACACAAGACCCACTGCACGACCCCAGATATGTTACCCAAATCCATTTTTTTATGGTTCTCTAGGGTCTTGTATTTGAAAGTCAAATTTGCCATTCATTTCAGGTCTTTTCATCACGAATACCTGAAAGTCCTCTTTTTCATTGAAGTCCTAATTTTTCCCCTGAAAGATTATACACTATTTTGCTGGATATGTGATTCTTGGTTGTAATCCCAATTCTTTTGCCCTCTGGAATATCATATTCCATGCCCTCCAGGCCTTTAATGTAAAAGTTGCTAGACATTGTGCTATCCTAACTGGGGCTCCACAGTACTTGAATTCTTTCTTTTTGGAAGCTTGCAATATTTTCTCCTTGACCTGAAAGCTCTGAAATTTGGCTATAATATTCCTAGGAGTTTTCCTTTTGGGATCTCTTTCTGGAGGTGATCTGTGGATTCTTTCAATTTCTATTGTACCTTCTGCTTCTAGAATATCAGACAATTCCTTGGAAGATGCTGTCTAAGCTCTTTCCTTGATCATGGTTTTGAGGTAGACCAATAATTTTCAAATTACCTCTCCTCAACCAATTTTCTAGGTCAGCAGTTTTTTCCCAGAAGATATTTCACATTGTCCTCTATTTTTTTATTCATTTGGATTTGCTTTATTGTGTCTTGGTTTCTCATAAAGTCACTAGCTTCTATTTGTTCAATCCTAATTCTTAGGCAATTATTTTCATCAGAGAGCTTTTGTACCTCCTTTTCCATTTGGCCAATTTGACTTTTCATGTTGAGTTTTTTCTCATGTCTTTCCTGCATCACCCTCATTTCTCTTTCCATTTTTCCCTCTACTTCTCTAACTTTATCTTTAAAGTCTTTTTTGAGCACCTCTATGGACTGAGACCAATTCATATTTTTCTTGGAAGCTTTAGATATAGGGGGTCTGATGTCGATATCTTCCTCTGAGGGTGCACTTTGATCTTCCTTGTCACTAAAGAAGCTTTCCATGATGTTCATCTTTCTCTGTCTGCTCATCTTGCCTTTCTTTTACTTGACTTTTAGCTCCTTAAAGTGGAACACTGTTTACAGGTTGTAGTATCCCAAGCTTCAGAAGATCCCAGGTGGTATAATTTAAGGAGGAGCAGGTTCTTCACTTGCCTGGCCTGTTCTCTGGTCCATAGATAACCCTAGACCAACTTGCTAATCAATCAGCTTTGTGTGTTGTGGTTGTCAGCTCTAAGAAGCCTGTGCTCCTCCCCGACCTGGGCCACTGCTACTAGAGCCTACCTCCTGGTTTCCAGCAGGGGTGAAAAACCCAAGTTCTGCCTCAGCAGAAGCATAGACCCCCTGTAATCTCCTCCTTGCCAAGAGCTCAGCCCTCTCACCAGACTGTGAACTTAGTTCCAGATGACACTGCTGCTGCAGGTGATTCAGAAACTCTGGGGGTCTCTTTCTCTGGCGAGGCCTTCCTGGGACTGGACCTATGTCAGGGTGACTGTGGGGTTGGGCTTGACTCCTGTATCAGCACAGCTGCTCCTTCCTTCTGACCTTCTAAGTCTTCCTTGGTTGGAAAATGATTTCAGCACATTCTTCTGTGGATTTTGCTGCTCTAGGAATTGTCCTATGGCATTATTTGGATGTTTTTTGGAGTGATCATGTCATGAGTTCAAGAGCTCACTGCCTTTCCTCCACCATCTTGGCTCCACCCCGGAAGTCTCTTTTCTAATCATTTCTTATAGCACAATAACATTCCATCACAATCATATACAACAACTTGTTTAGCCATTCCTCAAATTGATGGGCATTCCTTTGATTTCCAATTCTTAGCCACCACAAAAAGAGTCACTAGAACTCTTTTTGTACAAATAGATCTTTTCCTATTTTTTGGGATGTCTTTGGGTTATATTTGCATTTCTCTGATTAATAATTATTTAGAGCATTTTTTTCATAGGATTATAGATAGCTTTGATTTCTTTGTCTGAAAACTGCCTGTTCAAATCCTTTGACTACTTATCAATTGGGTAATGACTTGTATTTCTAGAAATTTTACTCAGTTCTCTATATATTTGAGAAATGAGGCCTTTATCAGAGATACTCGTTTCAAAAATTATTTCCCAGTTTTCTGCTTTCCTCATATTTTTGGTTGCACTTGTTTTGTTTGTGTAAAAGCTTTTTTATTTTATATAATCAAAATTACCTATTTTATATTTTGCATTGCTTTCTGTTATGGGCCTAGTGTACTCCAGAAGTTCTTTAGGGTAAATCAAAGAACCTTCTCCTTGAGAAACTAAACCAAAGGACAGACACACCTAAAGAGATAAGTGGCACTGGATTAGGACTGAGTTAACTCCAGGACCACCACCCTTCATTCCAGTCTCCCCCACCCCTGGGGAGATAAGATTAGGTGTGGCTGCTGCCTTTGTGGTGTGAGGAGGAAAGAGATGGCTTGAGAGATCCCCAGCCACCGCTCACCCAACTTCCCCCAGACACCACCAGTGGGGGATGGTCCTCCCCCAATAAGGGAACTTTCCACAGTCAGATGATCACCCCATCAGACCACCACCATCAGTCCTCTATATAAGTATCTGCCTGTCTCCTGCTCAGGGAGAAAGGTATCTCAGAGAGCCATACCTTCTCTATGCCATGCCTTCTCCCCATGAGAAGAAGTCCAAATATTTTTCTCTTGGTTTCCTTTCCCTAGCCCCTAAATAAACTATTATTTTATTCTAATTGGATTTGTGTGTAAGAGTATGTAATTCTTTAAAGAGGAATTCCTAAGAACCCCTATCCCAAACCCCCATCAATTTCTCCATAACACTCTATGTCTTCTTTGATCCCAAATTCTTGCCCTGTCCATAAATCTGATAAATAAACTATTCCATGTTCTCTTAATTTGCTTATTATATCACCATTTATGTATAAATTATGTTCCCATCCACTTTGCTTTTTAAAGTCTTTTTAAAAGTCTTCTAGGAATTCTTTCTGGGCCTGAGGCCACTGACACCAGTTTTAAACAAAACACAGCTCTATATTCTGGTCAGGCAGGTAGGTGGCACAGATAAAGTGGCTGGGCCTGATGTCATGAAGCCTCAGCTCCCTGAATTCAAATTTGGCCTCATGTGCTTACTAGCTATGTAATCCCGGGCAAGTCACATGGTTGTTTGCCTCAGTTTCCTCGTCCATAAAATGAGCTGGAAAAGGAAATGGCTAACCACTCTAGTATCTTTGCGAAGAAAACCTCAAAAGGGATCATAAAAAGTCAGACAGAACTGAACAACAACAACATTCTGACCTCCCCTCCCTGTCCCTTCCTCTGCTGTGGAAATTTGCCTTTGACAGCCAATGCCATGAGGAAAAGTATACTGAGGACAAAGACAGATGGTGATGCTACAAAACCCTGAATTGCTGGTGCCAAGGTATATGACCTTGTAGCACTGGAAAACTGCTTTGCCAGCACCAGAGTGAACAACCCTGCATCTGGAACCAGTTCTGTCCACTCAAAAACCACTTAGGGTAGTGTGGGAGGAGAGTGAAACACTTTGAGACCAGCCCCCTCAAGAAAACCTCCATCAGTGGAGAGATAGTAAAAAAGTGAGCAGCAGTAAAAAATAAGGGGAGAAACACCCTGAAATTACCAAAGATCTCAGAAAGAAGAAAACTCAAAGACCTTGAACATAGGTAGATAAATCAACAGGAAAAATACTAGCAATAGAAGGAAATATGGCCTCTAGATCTAGGAAACAAGTTCAAGCGTCTATAATTAAATACTGGAAAACAATCCAACACTTAATGAGACATAAGACCATATGTAAAATGAGAAGAACAAGGAACCATAACACACTGTTTCTGAATGGTTCAACAGAGAAAGGAGAACTAAAAGAGCAGAATTTCTGACCTGTACAGCAAAAAATAATGGGTAGAATTAGAACAGTTGGAATGTGCTATAGCAAGTCTCATCAAACAAACAAAAGAGACAACAAAAGAGATTGGGAGGGGCAGCTAGGTGGTGCAGTGGATAGAGCACAGGGCCCTGGAGTTAGGAGTACCTGAGTTCAAATCCGGCCTCAGACACTTAACACTTACTAGCTGTGTGACCCTGGGCAAGTCACTTAACCCCAATTGCCTCACTAAAAAAATAAAAAAACAAAACAAAAACAACAACAAAAAAAGAGATTGGGAATACAAATATATAGAAGTAAAGGACAAGTTAGAAGAAGAGAAGCAGAAAAACAATAATGCTAAAAGAAAATATGTTCAATATGCAAGCAAAACATGCTGATATGGAAATCAGGATGTATAGAGGCAACCTAAAGATCAGAGGTCTCCCAGAAGATCATGACAAAGCAAAAAGCTTGAACACCAAAATATAAGAAGTAATACAACTGAACTGCCTAGAACTTCTGAGCAGAGGAAATGAAATTCAAATGGAAAGAACTCATAGATTGCCTTGAGAAAAAAAATCCAAAGTTTCACTCTCAATCACACAGTGGTTACATTTAACAACTCAATTCTGAAACAATAAGTTGTGCAAGAGATCTGGAGAAAGGTTTTTAAATACAAAGGAAAGGATATTTAAATAACACAATTTTGTATCCACTGGAAAATGCTGGAGGGAACAGAATAATGTGTTCCAAAGAGTAAAGGAGTTCAGGATACAGGGTGAACTACCCTGTCAATCTGAGATTAACTACAAATGAAAGAAGATGGACATTCAATAATAAAGAGGGATCTGAACTATTTTTAGAAGAAAAACAGGAATGAAGTTATTTATTTATTCATTCATTCATCTTTTTTTTTTATTTAGTCATTTGTTGATGGATTGTTCCTCAAAATGCCCCAGACAACAAAGATTCAGGAGGAGTGAAAGGAAGCAGAGACAGCAACAGCAATGGGGTGACAGCAAAGAGACAAGTAAAAGCATTCTTTTTAAATGTACACAAGAGGAAAGCAGAAGTCTGATGGAGGGTCCAGTAAAAAGGCGGACCTGGGATATTATGGACATAACCTGGTGACACCCCGACCACATATGAATCAAGGTCTTTTTGTGAGACTACAGTACAACATGGGCGAGGGCATGAAAGGTGGAGGGGAGAAGACTGGGGAGAGAGAGTCTGCCAGGAAATGGATGAGGATGAGGAGGGGTAAGACTGAAAAGGAGGAGAAAGCCAGGAGGCTTTGCTGTGGTGGTGGGAAGGGTTTCCACTGATGATTGCTCCCACGGATGAAGAGAGATGCTCTGTGAAGAGAGGTGGGGACCCTGTGCTGGGTGTGGTCTGGGGGATTTGGAAAAGTCCACTCAGGGACAACTAGGTGGCACAGTGGATAAAGCACTGGCCTTGGATTCAGGAGGATCTAAATTCAAATTCAGCCTCAGACACTTAACACTTACTAGCTTGTGACCCTGGGCAAGTCACTTAACCCTCATTGCCCTGCAAAAGAAGGAGGAGGAGGAGGAGGAGGAGGAAACCTTCCCTTTGGAAAAGTCCACTCATCCTATCTTGAGAAGAGGTCAAGTTGGAACACCTGGGGGCAACCGGGGGAAAACATTACTCCAAAGTAATGGAGGGAGGTATACATCAGGGGTGGGATGCATAATCAGGGATGTGGTGGTGTAGGAGCCTACCATGGGACAGTGTCCTCTCTAACACCTGCAAAAAATTGGAATTGTTCTGGGAATGAGGCACAATGGAAAGGGGGAATTGACAGGGCAAGTTCTACAAGGCAGTGGCAGAAACTGCCTAGGGGAGAGAGCTTATAAACCTTGAAGTTTTGATTGCTTGAAGAATATGGAGAACAGAGAGAGATTAGATAATTATCGGGGTCATGAACCAGAAAAAGAGAGCCTAAAGCAGACAAAAAGAGGCTGGATAATGAATAGAATGAGAGAAATCCTTTCTGGAAAGGGGTGCAAAAAGGGGAAATTTAAAAAAGTAATGAACAGGAAGGACTAGTTGAAGGGTAGGAGAGAAAGGAGAGAAATCTATTTGACTCACTGACATGGAGAAAAAGGAGGGGAAACTATGTATCTAGATAAAAGCAGGAGAGAAAAGGGATCTAATAAGCAAAACCCCCAAAAGGAAAGTGGTAATAAATCAGAGCAAGGGATCAGGAATAAGGGGAAGGGAGCCAGTGGGAATAGTGAAACCTTTAAAAAAAAGATTAAGGTTAAGTACCTGAAGCAATATAGTACTGTGTTTACAACAAAAGAGGAAAGAAAACATAAGTTAAAAAACCCAATAACATTAGAGACAGATGGAGGAACAAATTTAACTCATAACTTTAAATTGTTTATTGGATTAAACAATCCAATAAAATGAAAAAGTGATAGACTGGAGAAGAAAACAAAGCCATACAATCTGTTGCTTACAAAAACACATATAAAAAACAAAGGCATGCACAAAATAAAACTGAGGGATTGAAAAAACATTTACTCTGGCTGACATGAATCCAAATAAAAGCAGAAGTTGTAATCATGTTATCTGTCAAAATAAAAACAGTTATTCAAAAAATAAAAAAGAACAAACAAGGAAACTACATTATGCTGAAAGGAAGCATAGACAACAAACTAATATCCATTTTAAACTTATACACTCTCAGTGCCTTAGCCTCCAAATTTACAAAGGAAACATCATCTGAGCTACAGAAGACACAGACAATAATACGATAGTGACAGTAGACTTTAATATACCCAAATCAGTTTTAGATAAGTCTAACAAAAAGCTAAACAAAAGGAAAAATATGGAACTGAACGAATTGCTGGAGAAACTAGAGTTAAAAGATTTTGGTATCTTCTAAATGATACTACAAAGAATATACACACATATACATACATATATATTTTGTTATTTTTCAGTTGTGTTCATGACCCCATTTGGAGTTTTCTTGATAGACACCAGGATGGTTTGCTATTTCCTTCCCCAGCTCATTTTACAGATAAAGAACTGAAGCAAACAGGGTTAAGTGACTTGTACGGGATCACCCAACTAATAAGTAAGTGTCTGAGGCCAGATTTGAATTTAGGTCTTCCTGACTGCTCGTCTGGAACTCTATCTTCTGTGCCCTGTGCCTGAGATATGTGCATATGTATAGATATATGTATATAAATATTCACATACATATGTACATTTCTCAGTACCACATGTAACTTTTATAAAAGTTGACCATGTGCTGTGGCATAGGGTTATTGCAAAGAAATGTGAATAGGCAGAAAAAGTTACTACATCAATACATCTTTTGTAGACCATAACACAATAAAAATAGTCATTGGTTCAGGGAGCACAAACTTAACAATGAAATCCTAAATAATAAGTGGGTCAAAGAACAGATCATACAAATAATTAATAACTATGGAAATGAAAATGATAATGACAAAATAATATGCCAAAATTTCTGGGTTGGAGCTAATACAGTACTGGGGGTGGTAAGGGTGGTAGTGGTGGTAGAAATCATATATCTACATATATGCTGTAACAAAATAGAAAAAGAGAGGATTGATGAAATGAATGTATATAAAAAATATTAGACACTCAACAAATAAACCTTGACAAAATATTAGGAGACCCCCTGTTTTTCAGAGCTAAGGCCCAACAAGCAAGCTGTTCCCTGAGCTTGGCAAGACAATAATCCTTTGAATCACCCTCTGGCAAAATCACCAGGTGTTCTCTAATCAAAGACAAACACAGGACAAACTCAGAAAGTCCTACAATGAATCAAATTTGTCACATGCTTGCTACTTCCTCATTGTCAGGGCTACAATTTACTGGGCAGCCTCTGATATAAGTATTGAGATCTCCCCACATTGCCTTGGGTGCCCTCACTAGGGGAAGGGCCCTGCAACACATACCTATAGCTACTTCTTGCTTGCAACCCTTTTTCCTCACTCTGAAAATAAAACTTCTCTTTAATTCCTGACTCACCTGTCTACAGCCTGCTCTTTTTGGATCCAGTCATTCACAGGTTAGAGGCCTATTCCATCTGGTTGACAACCTAAAAAGAGGAGATATTAAAAAGCACAGAGGAAATAAATTGGAAACAAAAATTTATAAATAAAATCAAAAGTTACTCTTAAAAAGACTAATAAAGCTGATAAACCCTTAGCTAATTTGATTAAAAAGAGATCAGAAAATCAAATAAATAAAATCTCAAATTAACAAGGTGAAATCACAACAAAACCAGAAGAAATAAAAAAAAAAACCAATCAGAACATATCATACAAACAGTTTATGCTAACAAAACTGATAATGAACCCTCCTAAATAGGGAAATACCTTCAAAAGCATATAATATACCAATTTTCAGAAGACCAGCTAGACATTTTAAAAGACAAACAAATAAACCCAATATCAGAAAAGGAAGTAGATCTAATTTTAAGGAACTACTTAAAAAAAAACACCAAAGTACAACACTCAATTTCAAAACTCCTGACCCTGATGGATTCACAAAAGAATTCTATCAAACTTCTAAAGAACAATAAGTATCCATATTTCATAAGTTATTCTCAAAAATTCAGAAAGTACCATCCTTATATGAATTCTTTTATGAAACAAATATAGTCCTAATACCTAAAACAAGGAAAAATTAAACACAAAAGGCAAAGTATAGGCCAATATCATTAATGAATATTGACTCAAAATTTTTAAACAAATTCCTATCAAATAGATTATAATGATATATCTAAGAAATCATTAATTATAACTAAGTGGGATTTATATCAGAGATGCAAGGATAGTTCAACATTAGGAAAGCAATCAACATAATCATATTGAAACTCAGATCATCATAAACCACATGATCATCTCAATAGATACAGAAAAATCCTTTGACAAAGTACAACATTCTTTTATGCTAAAAACATTATAAATATAGGCATAGAAGGACCCTTTTTAATATGAAAAGAAGAATCTTTCTAAAATCAAAAACAAATGCCACATGAAATGGGATATGACACAACCTTTCCCAATAAATACAAGAGCGAAGCAAGAATGCCTAACTTTCCCCCATTATTATTTGATATAATTCTGGAAATGCTAGCAACAGCTATGACAAGAGATAGAGATCAAAAGCAGAAAGATAGGTAAAGAAGAGATAACACTAGTCCTACTTGCTGAATCTTAGGAATTCAGCAAAATACTAATTGAAAAGCTTCAGCAAAGTCATAGGCTAAAAAATAAACCCTCAAAAATCAATAGCAATTCTATATACTAACAAAACACAAGAAGAAAGTAATAGAAAGGGAAATCCCATTCCAAATAAATACAAAATACATAAAATATCTTGGGATTGATCTACCAAAACAAATAAAAGACTTGTATAGATTCAGTTACAAGGTACTCCTTAAAGAAATAAAGACCCCTTTCCTGCAGCAAAACCCAGTCCCTGCTGGTACCAGTGCCATGGGCTGTCATCCTGCCTACTGTTATAGGTACTGTAAAAAGTCTCATTTCTGCAGGGGAGTTCCTAATTCCAAGATCCAAATCTTCTATCTTGGTAGAAAGAAAGCCAAAATGGATGAATTTCCACTGTGTGGCCATATGGTGTCTGACGAATATGAGCAGCTGTCATCAGAAGCCTTGGAGGCCATTTGGATCTGTGCCAACAAGTACATGGTGAAGAGTTGTGGCAAGGATGGCTTGCATATCTGTGTGTGCCAGCATCCTTTTCATGTCAGCTGCATCGATAAGATGTTGTCATGTTCTGGGGCGGCTGATAGACTGCAGATTGGCTTGTGGGGCACCTTTGGGAAGCCCTAAGGCATTGTAGCCATTGTACACATTGGCCAAGTTATCATGTCAATTTGAACCAAGGTCCAGAATAAAGAACATGTGATTGAAGTTTTGTGGAGAGCCAAGTTCAAGTTCCTTGGCAGCCAGAAGATCCACATATCCAAGAAGTGGGGTTTCACCAAGTTCAATGCTGATGAGTTTGAAGATATGATAGCTGAAAAATGTCTCATCCCTGATGGCTGTGGGGTTAAGTACACCCCCAGGCAGAGCCCCTTAGACAAGTGTCGTGCACTTCACTAATGAGAAGCGTAACGATTGGAATGATGCCACCTGCTGGAGACTTACTGTAGAAAAGCTCCGCCGTGAGGAGAAGGCCTCTGAGGGCAAGCCATGTGGTCAAGGTCCTTGGCGTCAGGAACTGACGTTTGCTCATGGGTACTGTCTATCAAGGCTACCAGTCAATCAATTTGAGAAGCCTCCCATTTCTGGGAGGAGGACACGAAGTAGGAAGCAGAAGTTGGAGGGGTTCTGTCTCTTTTTGGTTCCTGACCTTGCCATGGTGGGTCGGATGATGGGGTTTCTTAGAAACAGTTAAATTTTTACCTTTCTCTCTGATCCTAATGCTCTTTAATAAATACTGAAACACTTAAATACTCTTGCTAAAGCTTTTAATTTATTGGTGACCACTCATTAGATTTTAGATAGTATAGCTAGAATTTTAGCCCCTTACAGAAGTGTGTGCTGTGGCATAGACTTTTCACAGGCTTATACCTAAATAAACTAGATAATTGCTAAAACAAACAAACAAAAACCCCCAAAGAAATAAGGACAACTTAACCTGAGAAGTCTTATATGATTGATGCAAAGTGAAGTGAGTGCTAGCTTTATATCTCAAAGACATCCCCAAAAAGAGAAAAGACTTATTTGTACAAAATATTTCTTTTTGTGGTGGCTAAGAACTGGAAATCAAAGGAATGTCCATCAACTGGGAAATGGCTAAACAAGCTATGGTATATGATGGTTATGGAATATTATTGTGCTGTAAGAAATGACAAGCAGGATGATTTTGGAAAGGCCTGGAAAGACTTGTACGAACTGATACATAGTGAAATAAACAGAACCAAGAGAACATTGTGCACAGAGACAGCAATGTTGTTTGATGAAGAACTGTGATCCAAGACAATCCCAAAGGACTTTTGATGAAACATACTATCCACCTCCAAAAAAATAACTAATATTGAAGGAAAACAGACTGAAGCTTTTTTTTTTTTACTTTCTTTCATTTTTTTTTCTTTTCTTCAAGTTTTCTTGTACAAAATTACTAATATATGGGGCAGCTAGGTGGTGCAGTGGATAGAGCACCAGCCCTGGAATCAAGAGGACCTGGGTTCAAATTCGGCCTCAGACACTTGACACTTACTAGCTGTGTGACCCTGGGCAAGTCATTTAATCCCAATTGCCTCACCAAAATAGAAAAAAGAAAAAAAAAGACTAATATGGTAATGTTTTACATTATCATACGGGTATAACCCATATCTTATTGCTTGCTGCCTCAGGGAGAGGGGAGGGGAGGAGGGATAAAAATTGGAACTCAAAACTTTAAATAAAAATGTTTATTACTTTAAAAAAATAAATAAAGTGATTTGACCAGAACCATGAGAACATTATATGGAGTAACAGCAATATTATAGCAATGGTTAATTGTGAAAGATTTATCTACTGTGATCAAGACAACATTTTTTAAAAATTAAAAACATTATAGGAGGGAAATAAGCTTTCATTAAGCCCTACCAAATGCCAGGAACCTGTAAGAAATAATATCCATAATTTCTGCCTTCATGCACATCCACATATTAGACTAGACCTGTATATTTATTGGTGTAGGAGCACTAAGTGAGAAAACTCCTTCAACTGCATATATATGTATGCATGCATGCATGTATTTATCCTCATTCTCATCCTCCTCCTCATCATCATTTTGAGACTAGGTTTCCCTACCTTGCCTGGGCTGGAACTGCAGTGGCCATTCACGGAGTTAATCATGGCATTGATCAGTATGGTAGCTCTAATTTGCTTTGTTTTTCTGACCTCATCTGGTTCACTGCTCTGTAGACAAGGCAATGGTTCTCTCCTCCTGGGGGCTCATTGTGTTGTGCCAGACTTAGTATGACTACTGATTTGACCTTTAATCCTAATGTGTCTCAGACCTCCGGAGCTCAAGCAATCCACTAACCATAGCCGTCAGCCTCCTCAGGGGTCGTTACAGTTTGCTCTGCCATATTCAACTCGAATCTATCCAGGGATATAAAAGAAACTAAAAACTATTAGGAAGGTTCTCAGCGGTGAGCTGAAACTTCAGGGGATTTCTGGTTAAGTCTCTATTAATTAGAAAATTAAATTAAGCCAGAACCCTCCACTACCTCTAGCTTTCCAGTTAACAGAGGTTTCACTGTAGCAAACACATTATAACTTTTTCAAAAGGCACTATTACGTTGGTTCTACAACACAATATCTCTTTTATCCTAATTTTATATATGAGAAAACGCAACTTCAGGTAAAAATTAAGTGACTTGATTGAAACTACCAGTTAGTGGTCAAATTGAGAGGGCAGCTCTCCTGGATTCCTACATCAATGCTGTCTGCCTCATCACACAATAGAATTTACTGACACCAGAAGTAAAGTATCAAATAATAATAATTATAATTATAATTAAAGCTAACATTTATATAGCACTCACTCTATGCCAGGCACAGTGCTTTACTATTATTATTTCATTATATCCTCACAACAACCCTAGAAGATAGGTGCTATTATTATCCCCATTTTACAAATGAGGAAACTGAGGCAAATAGAGGTTAAGTGATTTGCTCAGGGTCACACAGTTAGTAAGTGTCTGAGGCTAGATTTGAACTCAGGACTTTCTGATTCCAAGTCTGGCACTCAATATTCTATACACTGTGCCATCTATCTGCCCTTATATTGGATTGTTTGCCCAACATGTGCATACAGCAATTAAAAAAAACCATATACTTACATAAGGACAAAAAGAAATGTTCTGACTCATTTTTAGCCAATATCGGCAATTTCATCAATGTAGCAAACTCCTGGCATGGAAACTCCCACAGATGCAGATTGGCAATTTGACTGCTACTTGTAGCTTATGAGAGCTGTTTGGAGTTCTGATAGGTTAAATGAATTTCCCATGGTCACAAGTTGATATTTATCAGTCAGTCAATAAACACGTATTAAGCACCTACTATGTTCCAGGCACTGTGCTAAACACTGGGGATAAAAAAAGTGAAAGGAGGTCCCTGTCCACAAGAAGTTTGCAATCTAATGGGGAAAGACACAAGGAAGCTGAAAAGTGACAGTGGGGGATGAAGGAAGGTAGCCAGTAAAGGAGTATGACAGCAATGGTCAGAGAAGTGATGGCCAGCCTGGATACTCAAATGGAAGTTCTGGGAGCAGCTTTCCCACTCTACCCTCTCTGAGGGTCAGGGGATATGATGAGGTGTGAATTCTAGGGTTGAAGTGATATTGCATGAAGAGGAGATTCCTGGGGGGGGGTATGATTTGTCAGGGGTGGGAATTGAACTCAGGTCTTTGCTATTCCAAGACTATGATATCATGATTCCTTTCAATGTGTTTAGACATCAAGGAAAATACTCTTCATAAATAGGAACAGCAAGCTCACAATATTTTTATATAGCTCAGGCAGTGTGAAGTTGGTGGTCATGTAAGTATAGGACTTGTAGCATTCATTGGTTAAATGGAGGTGGAGTGTGGGTAGATGATGTTTCCTCATAGCACTCTGGCAAGCTGATTTGGTGCAACGCCTTAGCTGGTCTTGGCATACCAATGAGCAGAGGCAGCTCCCTTCCAATTTTGCAATGGGCAAAAGTAAACTATCATTTTCTGATTCAAGTCTGAAGGCAAACCCAGGAGCCCATATTTGTAAGGCAACATGTTACCTGTCTTGCCCTTTGTCTATGAATATGCTTACTTTTAGTGAGAGCTGAAGACCAGTGCCCTGCTTGGTCAGACTTGTTGACTAAGACATATGGGTATGTGCTGACTCAAAAATGTACAACGATTAAAGAACTTTCTGAGAATAAGTGTTAGAGTTTGCTGTGGTTGATTTTTCTGGCATACAATTAACATACACATGCATACACACACACACACACACACACACACACACACACACACACACTAGAAGTGGCTGAAGTAATAAGATAATGAGTATCTAGTTTTTTGGTTTTTTTTTTTTGTGAGGCAATTGGGGTTAAGTGACTTGCCCAGGGTCACACAGCTAGTAAGTGTTAAGTGTCTGAGGCCGGATTTGAGCTCAGGTACTCCTGAATCCAGGGCCGGTGCTTTTATCCACTGTACCATCTAGCTGCCCCAAGTATCTAGTTTTAAAAAGGCAGTCATCTGTTTTTAAAAATTTTATCTCCTAATTAGTGCTCATTTGGGTGTAGTGTTATATATCACCATAGTAGATGGATACAGTAAAGCTTCTGAAAATATCGTCTTTGTAAAGTTGAGATAGACAATAATGGGTGTCTCCTAATATTTGGCAAGTAGAACATTTTTTACCTTTTTCACACTTATTGAAAGAAAAAAGAAATTCTGGCCCATGTGCACTGAAAAATTGTTATAAAAATGTAATATTCTATGCTCCACAACGTATTTGTGTATGTGAGCATGCTACATGTGAACATATGTTTCCATACAAATTACAGAACATTACAAAGTATGTAAGAAAAACAGCATAAAGGGTGTAATTGGAGATATGTACGATGGGAAAAGGAGAAAGGATAATGAATGAACAAATTGAATATTCCATTAATGTCCAAGCAATTTCAAGAGATCTAGAGAAAGGTCCTTAAGAAGTTGATTGGATCCCTTGTGAAAGTTTTATAGGATGCCAATGGCAAGAGTCCTAAAAGATGAGGAGACATAGATGAGTTGTGATCTGTAGACAACATAAAAAGTCCAATGAATCTGATTAATTTATCTCTGAGGGTGCTTGGATGAGTTTCTCTGCATTCCCATCTAATGGATTGGGATAGAGGTGGTGCAATGTGTGTATGTGTATGTATATGAGAGAGAGAGAGAGAGATTATGGAAAGATACTTGATATTTCTTGGCTCCTAGCTAAAGGAAGAAGTTATAGCTCCTGGTCTGGACCTGAATAGGCCCAGGTAATTTTAGAATTGCAAATCAACCAATTGCTTATTAAGCAACTACTATCTGCCAAATCTGATCTTGTCACCCTCCACAGAATAAATTCTTGTGGCTCCCATTGATTTTAGGATCAAATACAAAATGCTCTGGTTGGCATTCACAGACCTTTATAATCTAACCCACACCTACCTTCCCAGTCTTTTATTTATTTTTATTTTTTATTTTATTTTATTTTTTTATTTTTAGTGAGGAAATTGGGGTTAAGTGACTTGCCCAGGGTCACACAGCTAGTAGGTGTCAAGTGTCTGAGGTCGGATTTGAACTCAGGTACTCCTGAATCCAGGGCCTGTGCTTTATCCACTGCGCCACCTAGCTGCCCCCTTTTTATTTTTTAATTTTTAATTTAATTTAATTTTTTTAGCAAGGCAATTGGGGTTAAGTGACTTGCCTAGGGTCACACAGCTAATAAGTGTTAAGTGTCTGAGGCCAGATTTGAACTCAGATACTCCTGACTCCAGGGCCGGTGCTCTATCCACTGTACCACCTAGCTGCCTCTTCCCAGTCTTCTTAAACCTTACGCCTCAAGATGTATTCCTCTATACAGTGACACTGACTTCCTGGCTGTTCCAGAAGAAAATACTCTCAGTTTCTTGGTTCTAGGCATTTTTCTCTGGCTGTCCTCCAATCCTGGAATACCCTCCCTTCTCTCTGACTACTGACCTCCTTGATTTCCTTTAAGTTCCAAATAAAAACCCAACTTCAATAGGAAGCCTTCCCCAAACCATCTTATTTCCGGTGCCTTCCCTTGGTTAATTATTTTCTGTTGATCTTTTATATAGCTTGCTGATCTTGAAGACAATATATAGAGACAACTTAAAGCTTATGGATCTACAAGAATATGACTAGTAAAACAAAACAAAACAAAAACCTGAGCATCATCTCTCAAGAAATAATTTGAGAAAACTTTTCAGAACTTCTAAACATAGAAAATAATGTGCTAATTAAAAGAATCCAGAGATCACCTCCAGAAAAAAGATAAATCATATACTGTAAGCTCTAAGACACATCATGATCATGGTTTAATTCAACAATTCCAATGACAAACAACAAATCCGGCAAGCCACCAGGAGAAATACTGTCAAATATGAAAGAAAGGAAATTTGAAAAACATGCAATTAATTTACACTCATCAGAAACCACAGAAAGGAATGGGATAATGAGTTCCAAAGAGTAAAGGAGCTCAGAGTGTTCTTCTCAGGAAACCTGAGCCTAATGATTAATGAAAAACTATGGACCTTCAATGAAAGATAGACATTTGAAACATGCCTACCCAGGAATTAGTTGAATGGCTTTCTCCAAAAATGTTTGACATCAACATGAAAGGAAGTTTCTAGAATACTGACTCAAGGATTCCTCCTTGGCTGTGTGTTGTTTGATGTTTGCATAATTTTGGATAAAGGCATAAATGACATTTAAAGCTTTTTATAACCTTTCCCCTTCCTAAGTGTCTAGTCTTCTTATACTTTACCTCCTATACAACTACACTGATTTATTTTTTGTTCCTCCAATGGGACGCTTTATTTCCCATCCTTGTTGTTGTAGTTTGTCCTTTGTATTCCAAGAGGATCATAACATCTGGATGATGTCATGACTTGCACTGAATTGGATTTAAGTGAGGAAGGGCTGTGCAAGGTCACCAGCCTCACTCTCTTCTCCAGAGCCATCTGGGTCCAGTGGCAAGATATACATCAGGATGACTGGAGATGGCACCAGATTTTTTTTTTAAAGCTTTATTTTTTTTTTTAATGAGGCAATTGGGGTTAAGTGACTTGCCCAGGGTCACACAGCTAGTAAGTGTGTGTTAAGTGTCTGAGGCCGGATTTGAACTCAGGTACTCCTGACTCCAGGGCTGGTGCTCTATCCACTGCACCACCTAGCTGCCCAACACCAGATGCTTTTTAAGGCAATTGCGGTTAAGTGACTTGTCCAGGATCACATAGCTAGTAAGTGTCTGAGGTGAGATTTGAACTCAGGTCCTCTTGACTCCAGGGCCAGTGTTCTGTCCACCGAGCCACCTAGCTGTCCCAATTTCCCATGCATTTTGAGAAAGAAAGACCCAAAATCTCCAGGTAGAAACATTTTCTTATTTAACCTTGAGCTTGGGAAGGCAAAAATTGGCCTTGGGGACTGATTTCACAACCCAGTATCCAAAGGCCCAGAATTCTGCCCATTATTCTCCTTTGAAATCCACTGAACTAAATTGAGCCCCTTTCCTGATAGACTAATTGCATCCCATTGATTTGGGGCAAAGGAACACTGCTTGGCTTTGGCAATGCAACAGGGAAGGTACAAGTGGTCAGACTTTTAGAGTTATGCCCACATCAAAAGATGATCTCTAAGGCACTGATGCAGGTATCTGAACATATTCAGTTTTTCTTGCTGTTGTTTTAGCTGTTTTGGTTTAGTTTGGTTTGGTTTTGTGATGTACTGCATTCCAAATACAGGTGGCTCTCTGCTGCCATCTTCTGTACTTGCTCAACCTCTTTCCAGGCTCTTATGTCTACTGGTGACTGTATGGAGGCAGAAGCAGCAGGCAGATGAACTTTTCCTGGAAAAGTCCTGTAAAAACTGAACTACTGAGGGATAAGTGCTGACTGTATACTGTCATATTATTGTGGTAGTTGACTCACACTTATCTTTCCATATTGGTTTTATAGTATTTCCCATTTATGAACTCTCTGATCTAGGCAAACTGACTTATTTGCTTATTTCCCCCTCTAGTTATATAATCTCCTTTCTCCAAATTACTTTATATTTTCTTTTTATATGTTTTGCATTAACTTATCTGCATATATCAACATTTAGAGAGAGGCAATAAAAAACAATTGATCGAGAGTTGTACTTGGATTCAGGAAGACATGGGCTCAAATCTTTTGTCAGGTTTTTATCAGCTGGGTGATGTTGGTCAACCTCTCAGAAACTTAATTTCCTCGTCTGTAAAATGAGGAGGTTAGACTAGGTGGTCTCTAAGGCCCCTTCCTGCTCTAAGTCTATGAAACTATGATGATGATCCAGTTCCAAATGTCCTATAGGAAGTTGTGATATGGGATTGGGCTCAGGGAGAGAGAAATTAGAGCTAGCCAGACAGATCTGAGAAACATCTGTATAGAGATGATAATTAGACCCACAGGAGCAGATGAGGTCACCAAATGAGAATATCTAAAGAGAAAAGAGTATCCAAGATAGAGCTTTTGGATAGACCCACAGCTAATGGGCATACCATGTAGAATGATTTGACAAAAAAGACTGAGGAATAGTCTGAAAAGTATGAGGAAAAGGAAATCCATGACAGCAGTGCCAAGAAAATCCAGAGAGGAATGTTTAGGAGGAAAGGTTGTTAACTATCAAATGATGCAGCCATGGTCAAGAAGGATGAGGACAGAGAAAAAGTCATTAGATTTGGAAATTAAGACAATATTGGGAAAACTGTGGAAGCAATTGACTTAGTTGAATGATGAGATTTGAAACAAGATTGCAGAGAGTTTTGAAATAAGTGAAAGTATAGGAAGTGAAAGTATCAAGTGTAGATGGTTCTTTCGAGGAGTATGGCTAAGTAAAGAAAGAGGGACATAGGATGATAACCAGCAGGGATGGTAGGTTCTCGTGAGGGTTTTTGATGTGTGAATGAGAATTGGAAGTATTTGTAGATAACAGGGAAGAAAATAGTTGATAAGGAGAGACTAAAGTTTCTAATTTAAGTGCTAAGATCTTTGATGGGGTTTTGAAGTGTTTTATTTACTACTACTATGACCACGACTACTATTACTACTACTACTAAATAACTTACTATTCTCAAGTGGAGTTAAGATAGACATGTTCCTATAACAAGTTATTATTTTATATTTAAAGTTTTATGGACTACTACACAAGTGAATAAGAGAAATTTTTTTTTTTTGGTAACTGAATTAAAATATTGGGAAATAAGCTCATCTTCTGTAGGCTAAAATTATCTTCGGTACATCTCCAGTAGCAGATATTTATCTTATATTGTATAATATGGTTTAAGTTCCTTCTTCTAGATTTTATATTTTGAAAGCTTTGTAATCCACTTAACTTGGAGATTATTAATATTTAGTATGCAATATCTATTAAAATATTGTTATTAAACTTTTATAACTCAATGTTATGCCATCTGCAATTGTAGGCAACTATATAGTTAATGACAATGCTCTATTTCTAATATTGTTTGCTTGTTGACTTCTTAAAGTATAATTTGAGGTCCATATTTGTCATCTGTTAGTTTTATAAAAGATATCAAGTCACTTACATTCAATTCTAGGTACCATGTCTTGCTAGATATTCTGCAAGTGCTAAATTTTTTCAACCCATAGGGATGAGTTGCAAGGTTTCTATCTTTTCCATGAATATTTTACATTGATCAATAAATCTGGGGTGCTTAAGAATAACATTTCTATAATATTTGGTTGTGATGACCTGATTCCAAATGTCTTCACAAACCTCTTCACTACTGTAAATAAATCCAAATGACTCATTCATTTTGGCATCCCCTCTTTTTTATGGTAAATATAGTATTAGTTGAGTTCATGTACATGTTGCTCATAGAGAACTTTTTTATTCTGCTTAGAATCCATTCTTGGATCTTAACTATTTGAAAGTTTCCAACCAAGATAAACCCTTCCAGTTACAATTGAAAAATCCTGTGACATGTTTCTATTATCAACCTTTGCTATTGAAGGATGAAGTAATTTTTATTTCCCCCCAAAAAATAACCCGAGATATATTTAACCTATTTATCATGTGTTCTGGGATGGTCTATAAATCCCCTTTTTGATTAGAAAGTATAAATTCTTCCACAAATGTATTAGGGTGACAGCCTTTGTTTCTCATTATTTTTAAAATTAATTTTATTTTTGATGAAGACCTTTTTTGGTTTATATTACTTTTTATTAACTATTGTCAATTTAATGAAACTTTTACATCGGTCAACAAACAATTGTTATACATTTACTATGCTCTTTTTTTGGGGGGGGGAAGGACAATGAGGGTTAAATGACTTGCCCAGGATCACACAGCTAGTATGTGTCAAATGTCTGAGGTCAGAGTTGAACCCAGGTCCTCCTGAATCCAAGGCCAGTTCTGTATCCACTGTGCCACCCAGTTGCCCCACAAAATTAAATTTTTTAAAAAAAATTATCATGCATTTATTTTTTCCTCTCTCTCATCCTCTCTTTTCATTCACCTTGCCCTTCTTCAGAAGAAATGAAAAACAAAAACTAAAGTTGGATAACAAACAAGCACAGTTGAGCAAAAGAAATCACCATATTAGCCAAATACTGTTTCATTAATTTTGTAGGTTTTTTGTTAGGATAATCTCCAAATTAATCAGTTTATTGTATGTTTCAAAGAGTATACTTTTAGGTCTCTATCTCATAGGTATTAATTACCTTAAATGTAATCTCACTGATCTTTGATGCCAGTAGGTCTTTTGACATACACAGCTTCTTTAAACTTCATACAGCTTACTTGGAGACTACTAATGTATTTGTAGGTATAACCTTTGGCTCACTTGGCTCAATGTGACTTTTTGATTGAAGATCAGAGAATTTGTTCCCTATTTTTCCTATTTGTATGTTAAAATTTTTATATTTACCAAGTCAAAATGACAGTTTGATATAGTTGAAGAAAGATTTTCTCTCATGAAGGAACTGTTTATGTGTTTTTGGTAGGTTCAAATAGCGTAATTTCATACAGGAATATCAAATCCATAATAATATTTTGGTTTAACACATCTTTTTTTTAAACTTGAAAGCCATATTCATTTCTATATGGGGAAAACGGCCATGGATTTAAAGCTAAGCAGGCTCATAGAGGGCTTAAACTCTTGGAGAAAAATGCACCATTTTATAAAAATTTAACCTGATATTACTGTGTTGGTGAAGTGTTTTCAGTAGGGAACAGCTTTATTTGAGGACTTTAGTGTTCTACCATCTATTGTGCAGGTGAAGAAATTTAACACTTGCAGAATATCTAGCAAGACATGGTATCTAGAATTGAATGTTAGTGACTTGATATCTTTTATAAAACTAACAGATTTTTCCCTTGGGTAGACTTTAACA
Source organism: Dromiciops gliroides (assembly GCF_019393635.1). NCBI lineage: Eukaryota > Metazoa > Chordata > Mammalia > Microbiotheria > Microbiotheriidae > Dromiciops > Dromiciops gliroides. The sequence continues at coordinate 239,249,727 of NC_057865.1, read as the reverse complement.
TCACAAAGGATGAGAAAAATGATATGTACTTCTTTCTGTTCCCAGATAGTTTTTATTTTCCCTATTAGATCTCCATATTTTGAGAACTTTTCATTCAATGTAGTTTAGAAGTTATGAGTACTTAGGATGGCAACATCTATTAAAAACATTGTTCTTAAATTTCTTGTAGATAAGTTACATCTGTTGAGTGATGGGTGACACAGTGGATAAAGCACCAGTCCTGGATTCAGAAGGACCTGAGTTCAAATCCGGCCTCAGACACTTGACACTTACTAGCTGTGTGACCTTGGGCAAGTCACTTAACCCTCATTGCCCCACAAAAAACCCAAAAAACCAAAAACCATTTAGTAAGTCTAGTGGCCTGTTACCTACAGTCATTCTTTTTTTGGGGAGTTTGCTGTTAGTTTTTTGTTTCTTAAATACATGAATAAGCCATGAATGCAGAATTGAGTAAAAGGCTTTGTGGTAGTCTAAATAATAACCCTTTCAGATGACTTGTTCTATAATAAAGAATAAGTTGTTCTTTACACCACCTTGGGACTTTTGGGAACACTGCTTTTGCCCTTTTAGCCAGTTATTGATGAGATTCAGATAGAAGTGTCCATGGGATATTTCACTAAGCTGTTATTGTTCTTTTATATTTAATAATCTGTGGACTATTGTAGAGGTAGATAAACATTCAGGCATATAAATTCATCTTCATAAACTCACTCACTGAAATTATCTTCAGTACAAGCCCAATAGCAGACAAGTTGATGGGGATTATATGTGCCTCATCTTGTTCCCATGTGTTTTTTTTGTGTGTTTGTTTTTTGTGGGGCAATGAGGGTTAAGTAAGTTGCCCAGGGTCATATAGCTAGCAAGGGTCAAGGATCTGAGCCCAAATTTGAACTCAGGTCCTTCTGAATCCAGGGCCAGTGCTTTATCCACTGTGTCACCTAGCTACCCCTCCCATGTAGTTTTGATTTCTTCCCCTAGATTTCCATATTTGGGATTTTCTTCCATTTCATATAGTTTGGAATTCATGAATATCCAGTATGAAGACATTTAATCAAAACTGTCTTAAATTTTTATGATTTAATGTTATACCACACATTCTTTTGGTCTTAGTACAGTTTATGTTTTGAATTTTCAATGATATTTTGGTATCTATATTAGTAATATGGCACTTTGACATGTGTTAGTTTATGAAGGTCAGCAAGCTTCTGTTCTATCATTATGTCTTTCTATGTATTCTGCAGTTGCTAAATTTTTGCAGCTTAAAATGATAGTGTACATTTTCTATAGTTTCCTTGTATAATCAACATTGATAAATAATTACTATAATAATATTTATTTTCTTGACCATTGAAGGCTCATCAGCATTTGATTAGAACAACCATCACCAGAAAGTATAGGTTGTTACCTAGAAGACAGTAAATGATACCACAAGATGTCACCAATCATAGAGAATGTACTCTTGAAAGCCTTCATGTTGAACCATGAACCACCTACTAAATGAAGTAGTTGCTTTTCTCAGAGATTTCACTGACTATGGCGTTTCTGTGGGCTACCACATTCTAAGAAGAAGGGGAAAATAAATATATTTTCTATTTGCCTATGAAGGTAAATGGAAAAAAAAACCTTTCTTGATGTCTCAATACAGGTCTGACCATGTCACTCCCCTGTCCAAGAAGCATCAGTGGCTCCCCATTGCCTTTAGTAAAAAAATACACATTTTAAAAACATTTAAAACCCTTCACAATTTCAATCCAATCTATCTTTCCAAGCTGACTACACATGATGATTCACCTTTCATCACTCAACATTCTATCCCAACTGGCTTATTTGATATTCTTCCTACACAGCATGTTTAAGTACTTAACATCTTTATTTTTGAAATTCCCTCTCTCCTCACTTCCCCCTCTTAGAATCCCTACTTTAAAAGACCTCTCCTGATTCCCCTGTCTCTACATCAATGTTTTTTATTTTCATCTGTCCTATATTAGCTATTCTTTGAAAAAATATTATTTCCTGATGGAATGTAAGCTTCATGAGAGCAGGGATTATCTTATTTCTTTGTGTCCTCAAGACTTGGGACAATGACTGATTCATACTAGGTGCTTCATAAATGTTATAGGTTCATTGAATGAGTAACCTTGCTGAGAATAAAGTCAAATAGTTCATATAATGATTCACATCTGTGTCTGTACTTAGAAAAATATCCCTCCATTTTTGAAGAAGTCATTCAACTTTTTTTGCTTTACTGGACAATATCCAGTTTTCCCCCCTACATTTCCACACATACAAAGAAGAAACACATGCTTTCCCTGCTTTCCTACTACTTAGGTAGTGTGAGGGAGGCTTCAGCAAAACTGAAAAGGGATAGTGTGAAGCAGGAATACATATCCACTTGGGAAAAAGCTGCCCCTCAAGCATGACTTGAGTGACCCAAGCTTTGCCTCACTGTGCCAACATTTAGAGAGGTATATTTCTTCTTGGCAGTAGGGCTCCAACTTACCACCCTATCCTCTCATCCACTGGGATACCATTCCTATAAGCCAACATTTCTATCTCACCCTACCTTAGTAAGAGTTCTTAATGGCAACTCTGGGTATCCCAGATATACCTGTGTTTTTTTCTTTCTCTTCTCCCTATTCTTATTCTATTCTTTGTGTAGTATAAGGAAAGCAGCAGAAATAGAAGAAGACAAGAGATAGAAATGGAAAGAATAGTTGTAATATGAAAAGAGCTTTCAGTGAAAAATTGTCACATAAAAAGGGAACAAAGGAGAAGAAGAGAGAGAATAAATAGAGGATACATAGGTGAGAGCATACAAGATATATAGGGAACTCAGTAGTTTTCTCTTTGAGCATTTGGGGCAGAAGAGATAATGATGCATGTTCATAAACAATATTCCCATCATTGGATCTGAGCCTGTTGCTCAGGCCCTTTCTTACCAAAGGCTCTCCTTTTTCTTATCACCAAACTTTGCAAAGGGACATACTTCAAATCCTCATTTGATTTGTTCTGCACATGTCAAAATTTCTTGAAAGCATGAAAGTAATAAGTTCCCGCTATTAGATGCATGTCTGACTCTGTGACCCCATTAGGGTTTTCTTGGCAAAGATACTGGAGTGGATTGCCATTTCCTTCTCCATCTCATTTTACAGATGAGGAACAGGGTTAAGTGACTTGCTCAGTGTGTCTAACGCCAGATTTAAACTCATGAAAATGAGTCTTCCTTATTCCAAGCCCAGTGTTCTATCCATTGTACCACCTAGCTGCATGTTAGATATAAACTTTGTTTTTTAAAAGTCAGACTCAAGGGGCAGCTAGGTGGCGCAGTGGATAGAGCACCAGCCCTGAAGTCAGGAGGACCTGACTTCAAATCCGGCCTCAGACACTTAACACTTACTAGCTGGTGTGACCCTGGGCAAGTCACTTAACCCCAATTTACTCACCAAAAAAAAAAAAAAGGTCAGACTTGGGGGCAGCCAGGTGGCACATTGGATAGAGCACTAGCCCTGGAGTCAGGAGTACCTGAGTTCAAATCCGGCCTCAGACACTTAACACTTACTAGCTGGTGTGACCCTGGGCAAGTCACTTAACCCCAATTTACTCACCAAAAAAAAAAAAGGTCAGACTTGGGGGCAGCCAGGTGGCACATTGGATAGAGCACTAGCCCTGGAGTCAGGAGTACCTGAGTTCAAATCCGGCCTCAGACACTTAACACTTACTAGCTGTGCGACCCTGGGCAAGTCACTTAACCCCAATTGCCTCACTAAAAAAAAAAGTCTCAAATGCCAAGAATAGGCAGCAGTTTGAAAGATTGTTTTAAATTATTATTCATGATGGAACCAAAACGATAGTGTACCAAATGAAAAAACAACAATCATGAGTTTTAGTTTTAGCTCTCTCTGACTTGCTTAGGTGAACAAGGACAAAATGATTCTTTCAGGTGTCAACTTCATGTAAAATGTATAGATTAGTCTAGATCAGCAATTCTCAAAACTTTTTTTTTTCACAATCATCCAAAATATTTTAATTTTCAATGCAATAAATATTGATAGATATAACCCACATAAACAAAAAAGACCATGGAAGGGGTGGGGGTGCTCCTCAATAGTTTTTAAGAGTGTAAAGTGGTTCTGAGTCCCAAAAGTTTGAGAACTGTTAGAGTAGATTATCTCTCAGGTCCCTTTAAACCAAGGCTTCTTAACAGGGAGTCCTTGACCTTGTTGTTTTTGTCGTTGTTGATGAAGATGATGATGGTATTTCAATACAATTGGTTTTCTTTATAGTACTATACATTTTATTTCAGGTATTTAAAAACATTATTCCAAGAAGGACTGCCTAGGTTTCATCAGACTGCCAAAGATCTCCAAGATATGCACAAAAAAAATTAAGAACCTTTCCCCACCACCATTTGAAACTCTAATATTGTATGATTCTTTATTAGATACACAGGGAAGCTTACAGCAACCTAGAAGGATTAGCAACATGCAGTTAAATGGTAATTTAAATCCATGTCTCAGTAGGATTTAATACAATATTTATACCTGGAGATACAATGGAAAATGTGCAAATTTCCTTTGGTCAGACTTCCTGCTTCCCTGCCATTTTCAAACCTGGGCAGTGATAGTTCCAGCTGAGTTCTCACAGGGGGAAATTCTTTATCTTGACTGAAACACTCCAATTAAATATAATTTCCCATAAATGATAGCTTAGCCCCAGTCACATGCTATTTCCATCTACAATTCTATGGGCAAGCTAGGTATTCATTCCAAAATATGATTTTGTACCATGAGGAACTTTCAATAATAATACATCTAGACCTTTTAGGATAGAATGCTTTCATTCTGATAGAAAACCAGTCTTCAGTATTGTGTATTAGAAATGATGTTGGATCTGTAGCCAGGAAAACAGGGTTCAAATCCTACCAATGATAGTTACTAGCTGTGTGGCACTGGGAAAACAATTTCACCTGCCCTTCCCTATCCCCCAGTCTCAGTGCTCTCATTTGTAAAATGGGGATACTTTCATGGCCAACCCAACAGGGTTATTGTTGGGAAAGTGCTTTGTGATTATTACTAGAACTTTAGGCAGCAAAACCTTCATCTAAGGTATCTACATTTCTACGAAATGTCTCAGTTGTAGGAGATGGATCTTTGCCCACATTTGCCAATGACATATGCCAAAGATAAATTGCATTTAGCAGGATACTTAGTAGGTGTTATGATTTCAATGGATGTTTGCTGTTGCCACCACATCCTTTGTATAACACCAAAGGAAATATGCAGATCTTTCTAGGAATTAGTGACAGCCCAATGGGCAGTAGACTCCTACTCAGCATGGAAATAATTGCTGTAAGTAGCTTCCTTATGAAGGGAGAGTACCCTCATACATGTTACTAAATTAGGCGCCAGCAGCCACCTTTGAAGGAAAAAAGTCCATCTCCAGGGGCTTTCCATTTTCTGGTAGAAAAATAGAATGATAGAATCTTAGCATTGGAAGGAAATTCAGAGGTTGTTGTGAAGCCAGCAGGGCATGGTGCAAAGGGCTTTGAATTTAGAGTGCAAGTACCTAGATTCCTATCTCAGGGCTCCCACTGTGCGACCTTGACTGGGTAACCTCTCTGAGCCTAAGTTAACTCACCTATGAAATTACAGGATTGGATAACATGACTTCTAAGATTTCTGGTTTCTTCTTGTTCTAAATATGCATTCCTTTGATAGCTGAAGCATACATATCTTCTAAATTTCCCTAAGTGTCCCCTGCTTGCAGACTTCCAATGCTAGAAAAATCTCTCAAGACAGTCACTTTGCTTTTGGGCAGATCTAATGTTATGTTGAGTGAAAATCTAGTTCCCTATAACTTCGACTCAAAGCTCCTTGTTTTGTCCTCTAGGGCCAAGCTAAACAATTCTATTCATTTTTTCATATGAAAATACTGTAAAAGATACTAGATTCTATGATTACATGTAGGCTCTCAATGTATCAACACAGTCCATATATTTTGGAAAAATGGCTACATAGCATCAAAAAATTAATTTAGCACTTTGAATTTTTCTGGCTTAGCTAAGGTCATTTTTATTATTCTTCGTGTACACAAGAGGAAAATGGGACCATGGACATAAAAGCAAATTTAAGAGCAATGTATTAAGACCAAGCCAGTTATCTACTCAGATTAATAGATTCCCTTTTTGTTTAGGGTCATCGTACTGCCTACTAACTGTTTTTGTATGCAGCTAATAACATATGTAAGCCTGCCAATACTGTACTTAATCTTGGGGATGCAGGTTCAGCAAAGCTATCTTTTTAGTACCCTGAACTTCATTTGCCAACTAGAGAATTTTGTTTGCCTATTCTGTGGAATGTTCAGGTGTATATGGAATGGAGTGGAGCCATGCCCATAGAACTATCATGTGGTCAAATAAATCCTCTGACAAGTTGATGAATGAATGCATCAAAGGTGTTTTCTCTTCAAAGTTCCAAAATTCACTTATAGCAAGAAGTCCTCTTTGTGCATTCTCTACACTCCAGAAGGTCAAATCAGCAGGCTAAATACACACTGTAGACTCAGTCCTTTCCATGCTGTGCCCTGAGGGTTCGGAAGATATTCGCAGAAGGTGATGGTAGGGCTCCTGTTTCCTTAGCAATGAGGACAAAGTTGAAGAGTGAGGTGTGCATCTACATGGGAAAGCCAGGTTCATTTACTGTGTTGTTGGTGGTTAGGAAAGCCTATATGGGCTCTTTATGGTGGGGTGTTAGGGGAATCTTATGCCAATGGACTTTTATTAGGCACCAGTCAGCAGAAATTTTAACTGCCTTATATAACTGCATCCCTTCCCCAAGCGGGGGGCAATTTCTTGAAGGAAACCCTGTGACACTGAGTGCTACATGTGTCTAAAGAGACACAACTCTTGACTGGCAGAGAGACCTCCATGTAGATATGAAGAGATTGCAGAGTGATGAGAGAGAAAATCGTTTTTTTTTTAATCATAAAAGTATTTTATTATTTTCCACTTACATGTAAAGATAGTTTTCAACATTTGTTTTCATAAGATTTTTAGTTCCAAATTAATTTCCCTCCCTCTCTTCCCACCTCCCTCCCCAAGACAGAAAGCAATGTGATATAGATTATATATGTACAATCACATTGAACATATTTCTGCATGTTGTGAAAGAAGAATAAGAACTAAAGGGAAAAACCTCAAAAAAGAAAAACAAAAAAATCAAAAACAGTATGGTTCAATCTGCTTTCAGAATCCACAGTTCTCTTTTCTGGATGTGGAGAACATTTTCCATCATGAGTTCTTTTTTTTTTTTTTTTTTTTTTTTTTGTGGGTCAATAAGGGTTAAGTGACTTGCCCAAAGTCACATGGCTAGTAAGTGTCAAGTGTCTGAGGCTGGATTTGGACTCAGATTCTCCTGAATTCAGGGCCAGTTCTTTATCCACTGTGCCACCTAGCTGCCCGCTGAAGAATTTGTTTTTGTTTTTTGTTTTGGGTGGGGCAATGAGAGTTAAGTGACTTGCCCAGGGTCACACAGATAGTAAGTGTTGTGTCTGAAGTCAGATTTGAACTCAGGTCCTCCTGAATCCAAGACCAGTGCTTTATCCATTTGGCTACCTAGCTGCCCCTACACCTGTAACTTCAAGAGAAGACTTCCCAAGTGAGATTGTTCTCTCCTTGGTCAAATTTACATTTATCCCTCTGTTTCCAAGTCAAAGAGTTCATTCATTCATTCATTCATTCATTTATTTATTCATTTATTTATTCATTCATTTATTTGTTTGTTTGTTTGCATTGCTTACCCTAATATGTACAATCTCCTCAATTTCTATTTACTAATGATCTCTGATTGTCATTTGTGTACCAAGTGTTTGAGTAGAGGAGCTAAATTGATGAGAGTATGATTTTACCCTCTCCTTGAGAAAGTAGCCAGGGAATGTAGCTTTTACTTTAAGCCACTAAATAGAATTATATCCTTGGACTGCCAATATTCCAAGTTGGGGACATAGATATAATTCTAGCCCAATACCCTTGGAGATTTGTTATTGTTCAGTTATCCATTCATGTCTGATTTTTTGTGAATACATGGACCATAACATGCCAGGTCCTTCTATCCTCCCAAAGAGTGTCCAAGTTCATGCTTCTTGCTTCCACAGCACCTATCTATACGTCTCAGACTTTGTCATTCCTTTCTCCTTTTGCCTTCAAGCCTTCTCAAAATCAGCGTCTTTTCCAATGAGTCATGTTTTCTCATTATGTGGGCAAAGCATTTAAGCTTCAGCTTTAGCATTTGACCTTCCAATGAGTAATATGTGTATTGACTGACTTGGTCTCCTTGCTGTCCAAGGGATTCTCAAAAGTCTTCTTGAGACTCAAAAGAGTTGATTCTGTGGCACTCAACTTTCCTTACAATCCAAATCTCACAGCCATACATTGCTATTGGAAAAATGGTAGCTTGGACTATACAAACCTTTCTTGGCAAGATGATGTGTCTGTTTTTTAGTATGCTGTCCAGATTTGCCATAGCTTTCCTTCTGAGGAACAAGTGTCTGTTAGTTTCATGGCTGCAGTCACATCTGCAGTCATCTTTGAGTCCAACAATATCAAATCTGACACTGCTTCCCATTTCATCTCCCTCTATTTGCCAGGAAGTGAGGGGACCAATTGCCAATATCTTAGTTTATTTGATGTTAGCTTCAAGACAGCTTTTATATGAACCTTTTCCACCCTCATCAAGAGGTTTCTTCATTCTTCTTCACTTTCTGTCATCAGAGTGCTATCATCTGCACATCTGAGATGGTTGGTATTTCTCCTGGCAAATTTAATTGTGGCTTTTGATTTGTCCAGCTTGTCATTTCACACTATGTAGTCTACATATAAGTTAAATAAATTAGGTGACAATATGCAGCTTTGTTGTATTCCTTTTCCAATCTTAAACCAATCAGTTGTTCCATGTTCAATTCTATTACTTCTTGACATACATATAGGTTCCTCAGAAGACAAAAAGAGCCTTTGGAGATGGAAGGGTGGGCCAAATGCCACATCATATTCATCCATCCATCCATCCATCCATCTATCTATCTATCTATCTATCTATCTGTCTGTCTGTCTGTCTGTCTGTCTGTCTGTCTGTCTGTCTGTCTGTCTGTCTGTCTGTCTATCTATCTATCTGTCTGTCTGTCTGTCTGTATATCTATCAATCATCTATCAAAAATCATCTATCATCTATTTATCTCTATGTGATAGGATATGCACACACACACGCGCACACACACACACACACACACACACACACATATATATATATATATATATATGTATATATATATAATCTATCTTTTATAGACCAGCCATTGTATGTTAAACATTTGTCTGTCTATTTATATTATATTAATTTAAATTTGGTTTTGTAACTTTATTACTCCTGGGGGTTTAGGGTGAACATGATCAGAAAAAATATTATTGGGTCTACTTTCTTCTTTTTGTGGGGGGGTGAGGCAATTGGGGTTAAGTGACTTGCCTAGAGTCACACAGCTAATAAGTGTTAAGTGTCTGAGGTCGGATTTGAACTCAGGTCCTCCTGAATCCAAGGCTGGTGCTCTATCCACTGCACCACCTAGCTGCCTCATGGGTCTACCTTCTTTAACAGTTTGATCACCTTGAAGTTTGTCTTGCATTCTCTGTTACTATCCATAGACAAAAGGATACTGAATTTTGGAATGAGTTCTCTCAGGGACTTTTACTGGTTGCAGTATACATTGTATGAGCTCCCATACATCTGTAATATCTATAAACAACAATTCCATATGAATTGAAATTTAGACATTTGAACAAAACCAATTTGTATATTTATATAAGGTCCCCATGGTAAGAGTCAACCAAATTCTCAATGGACTTGAAAAACAGGGCAGCTCATGCACTGTTTCTTTGTTTTTTTGTGGGGCAGTGAAGGTTAAGTGACTTGCCCAGGGTCACACAGCTAGTAGGTGTCAAGTGTCTGAGGTCATATTTGAACTCAGATCTTCCTGAATCCAGGGCTGGTGCTTTATCCACTGCACCATCAAGCTGCCTCCAGCTCATGCACTGTTACTGGGCTGTAAGGGAAAAATTTCAAGCAAGTCATTTCCCTGAGTGTTTCAAGAACTCTTCACCCTTTTGCTCATTGCTGCACACAAAGACAGTTTGGGAGTAAGGCCACAGGAGGAACCATGTGATGTAAATAGATCCATAGGGTATACAAAATACTGCGGTAGTCTCCAAATGTCTTTCTCAGTCTCTATGGGCTTTATTTGGAGGACAGGGACATCCTCAGAATCTCTTAGAGGAAAGTAGTTTGTGAAGGGAAACAAACAAAATATGTGGCCTGCGATGTGGGAAATGAATATTCTACACCTTAATTGATACACTCATCTCATGAGACATTTTACAGTGCAGTTGGTCAGCACCACATCTAGGAAATTTATCAGGAAGTTATTCCACCTTGCATTTTCATCACTATGGACTCAGAGTGATGTTTTAACTCACAAGAAAGGTGTTTGGGTGTTTCCATCTTTGTTAAGTTGAAGACTTTGTTGTTTAGAACAATGGTTCTCCAAATGTGTTCTGAGGACTTCTGGTGGTCTCCAAGATTCTTTGAGGAAATCCATGAATGCAAAACTATTTTCATAATAATAATGATGTTTTAATTTCAAATATCATAAGCACTAATAGATATAACCAGAGGTGTGCAAATATTTAACTGACTCTTGGTGGGGGGGAATGTGTGTATAACATACTTTTAAGTCTAATCTGCATTATTAAAATTTCATTTGTCACTTTTTTTTTGTGGGGCAATGGGGGTTAAGTGACTTGCCCAGGGTCACACAGCTAGTAAGTGTCAAGTGTCTGAGGCCGGATTTGAACTCAGGTACTCCTGAATCCAGGGCTGGTGCTTAATCCACTGCGCCACCTAGCCTCCCCCATTTGTCACTTTCTTAAGTCCAGACACTCAATAAAATAATGAATCAAGTTCTGTTTTATAGCATCAGTCAATTTCCAAGGTGTAAATGTTCATGTTGAAAATTTAACAATTGACTCTAACAATCTGGTTGATCTGTCTCCAGCACACCTCTAGATAAAAACCATATAACAAAGAGTGTAAAGGGTTTCTGAGACTAAAAAAATTGGAAACTACTAGTATAGAAGAAAGAAGAGTAACTGGAGCTAGAGGAGCTGGCTTTGAACTCTGCCTTTGATACTTTGATGCTTATCACCTCCTAATCCTGGATTTAACTTCCTCATCTGGGGATGGACTTCTGAGATAGCTTCTGAGGGTCCTTTCCCACTCTACTTGTTGTAGTTCAGTTGTTTCAGTTATGTCTGACTCTTTGTGACCTCATTTAGGGCTTTCATGGTATAGATACAGTAGTTTGCCATTTCCTTTGCCAGCTCACTTTATAGATGAGAAAACTGAGACAAATTTCATTAAGTGACTTGTCCAGGGTCACGCAGCTTGCAAGTGTCTGAAGCCAGATTTGAACTCAGGAAGATGTGTCTTCCTGACTCCAGTTTTGGTTCTCTATCCACTGGCCTACTCTAACACCATGATTTTGTTATAAGTGAGGAATACTATTGTGCCACATTAATAGCAATAAGTTGTCCTAAGAGATTCTACAGTTATAATGCTTGAAACATAAATATAACATCAACATAAAACAGCATAGAACATGAAATATAACTTATTTATATCAATCCAATAACATTAGTTTAGTTGAATAAATATCCAAATAATTTCCATAGTTAACAATAAAAAAAGTTCAATTGTATTTTAAGTTATAATCTATATAATCAGATATTAGGATTTCTTTACAAATGTGGCATAATATACATTATGTTTCTAAGGAACAAATCCTGAAATTCATTTAAAAATAGATTATAGACAACCCACCAGATATAATAATATATAATAAATATATAAAAATATAATAAAAATTTCAGATTAATAATATCTGTATAGATGAAAACCTACATAATTTTTATAAAAGTAATGTAACCTTTTGGTCATAATTAATATGAAGTTTCAAAACCCATACACAATTCTCTAATTGTCCTGTTTAAAAGACAGCCAAAAGTCCATTCATCCCTGATTTCTTGTTTGTTTGTTTATTTAATTATTTAAATTTATTTAAATTATTTAAATTTATTTCTTGGTGAAGCTCCATGAAATTTTTTTAGCCACTTGAATTGTCTTTTAATTAATTTGATGTTCTTCCATGATTATCCTGAACCCAGTGCAATTGCTACAGATGATAATTATTGCCAACTAATCTGTTAAATGGTATATAAGACCAATTTAAATTCTCAATTCTAATGTTGTCCCATGATTCCAGGGTCTTTTTTCAAACTCACAACAGGATACCAGTGTCTGTGAAATTAAGATAGAAAAATCCTTTGAAATCCCTCCAGTTTCTTGAGAAGACATTTTCTTTTCAGAGAGAATCTTCTTTTCCAGTTTTTAATAGGTAGAAGCTTTTCTGTGAATCTCTCTTTTATTCAATAAGTTTCACTGAATCTCTAACGGCTTGAAAATATTTTGTAGTTTCCACTCATAGTATCATATAGATACTTTGTATATGTTTACATCATAGTAGATGATTCCCTTTGAATGACTATTTGCCTTTTTGGGGCTACAATAATGATAAGATCTTAATTGTAAACTTTTCCTGTCTCCAACTGCTTTTTCATATGTTTTCATTGTATTTTTAGTTCTGCTTTTCCTTTTCTTACTGTTTCTGTCTCCCTTTTATTTAGTACACCTTTTCCATGTTAAACTAATTCTTTCCAAAATATTTTTCTTTTCCTAATTTCCCCAAATACTTAGATAGGAACAATAGGATACATATACAATTCTTTTGATTTAACAATTAAATTTAACTAAATCTTTTTTTTTTTAGATTGGGTCCCATGGAAAATTTAAACTATTCCCTCTAGAAAATGAAATACTGTTTCTTCTAAACAACGTTTTTAATGGTAATAGCCAGCAAGGTGGCATAGTAGATAGAATGTTGGGTTTAAGGTAGGGAAGATCTGAGTGTGAATTCTTTCTCAGGAATTTACTAGCTGTGTGATCCTAGGCAAGTCATTTAATTTTTCTTATCCTCAATTTCATCATTTGTAAAATATGGATAATAATAACATCTATCTTATCAGTGTGTTGTAAGGATGAAATGAGAGAATATATATAAAAGGCTTGAAACCTTATGTGTTAAATATAAATATTAGCTATAATTAATTTTCTGGAACACTGATCTATTTCTCTTATGAATCTTCAGTGTTACCTCAACCCTGATTTGTACTATTATTATTTTTATTGTTATTACCATTATTGCCTCCAGAAGGATGGTTTTACTTAATTAGTGACAAATGAGGTTTGAGAGGACTGAGGTTAGCTGAAAATATTCAACCTTTAAAAATTTCAACTTATGCAAATTAAAACTACTCCAAGGTACCACCTTACACCTATCCAATTGGCTAATATGAATAATATTATAAATTAATATAAATATTAATAATAAAAAAAGAAAAGGAAAATGATAAATGTTGGAGATGTAGGAAAATTGGAACATTAACACACCATTGGTGGAGCAGTGAACTGATCCAACCATTCTGGAGAGCAATTTGGAACCATGCCCAAAAGGCTTTAAAACTGTGCATGCTCTTTGATCCAGCAATACCACCACTAGGTCAATATCCCCAGAGAGATCATAGAAAAGGGAAAAGGGGGCAGCAAGGTGTCGCAGTGGATAAAACACCAGCCCTAGATTCAGGAGGACCTGAGTTCAAATCAGGCCTCAGACACTTGATACTTACTAGCTGTGTGACTCTGGGCAAGTCACTTAACCCCAATTGCCTCACCAAAAAAAAAAAAAAAAAAAAAAAAGGAAAAGGACCCACATGTACAAAAATATTCTTAGCTGCTCTTTTTGTGGTAATAAAGAATTGGAAATTGAGGGGATGCCCATCAATTAGGGAATGGCTAAACAAATTATGGTATATGAATGTAATGGAATACTATTGTTCTGTATGAAATGCTAAGCATATGGATTTCAGAAAAACTTGGAAAGACTTACATGAATTGATGCAGAGTGAAATGAGCAGAACCAAGAGAACATTGTACACAGTATCATCAACATTTTGTGATGATCGACTGTGATAGACTTAACTCTTCTCAGCAATACAATGATCCAAGACAATGCCAAAAGACTTATGGTGGAAAATGCTCTCCATATTCAGAAAAATAACTATGGAGTCTGAGTGAAGACTGAAACATACTATTTTCACTTTTGTTGTTGCTTTTTTGTTATTGTTCTTGTTTATTCTTTCTTGCATTTTTTCCTTTTGTTCTGATTAATGTGGAAATATGTTCAATATGATAGTAATGTATAACCTATATCAAATTGCTTACTGGCCTCAGAAGCGGGGAGGGAAAAGAGGGAAGGAAGAAAATTTGAAACAAAAAAATCTTTACATGTAATTGAGAAAAATTAAAATTAAAATTAAAAAATTCAATTTAACAGTCTGAGGAAAATCTAAAGGCAGTTTACTATTAAATTCAGTATAAATTCAATTTTGTTTCCATTATAATTAGCAAAATTTCTTCCCATCCCTAGATGGGTTAGATAAGGGAAAGAAATGCATCTCTGCTCAAGCTGGGAAAATTCCAATTTTCCTTTTTAAATGGACTCCAATTTTATTCCTTTTCATTTAAGAATTAATTGTATTTGCCTGAAAGATTGAAAATAATCTTTTCGGGATCTATTCATTAATAATCAGAATAGGACAAAAGCAAGGGGATCTTGGGATACATTCTAATTTTAGTTTTGTTAGGCTCTTGGCATTAATCGATACTTGCTTTTTGCCACAGAGTTTTTATTTTATTTTTATTATTTTTAAATCATTATTTCTTTTGCCCTGGGAGTTTCTCACCTTATGTTTTTTTTTCCTTTCCCCATCAGGTGAATGCTTATCAAAGTATTTTATATCCCTGAAGTTCTCTTAGAGAAATTCCTTATAGGAGTTTATAGGAGGAATTAATTTGATAGTCAATATATCTGAAAAAATTCTAGTTGCAAATCATTTGAAATATACTTTATGCATTAGGAGCAGGCAAGGTGAGAAGAAAAAAACCCTTTTTGTTGGGGGACTTATGTCAGGCAATAGAAAAAATCAGGATATGTCTCTATCACATAAGACAACATAATGTACACAGTACAAAATAGACGTGGCTGCATTCCTTGATGTCCTTAGGTAGTTATTTAGGCCCAGAGAAGCTTTGGACTTTATACTAAACTAAAGAAGGAATGACCTGTGGCAGCCAAATGTGAGCAAAGCTCTGTCTGGGTCTTCACCAAAGGTGAAGGGTCAAAGATGGACAAGAGAGCTATAGGTCCAGCAGATGTTAGTGACTCACCCAATCCTACATACTCTCTCCATTTCTCCATGTTTGGGTTTGAAAGAAACAACTGTTGGGACTCCTATAATTATACCTCCACCTTCTTATAATCAGATTGAATCAGTAGTAAACATGACAGCAAACAGAATCTTGAAAATTGAGATAGCTGTCAATTGACAAATCATGAGGCAATTACATGACCAGGTCTCAAAGTGACTTGGCGGTGAGTCCCTGCTTAATTTCTGGATGAGTCTTAAGTTCAAGACTCTTTTTTTTTTTTTTTGTGAGGCAATTGGGGTTAAGTGATTTGCCCAGGGTCACACAGCTAGTAAGTGTTAATTGTCCGAGCCCAGATTTGAACTAAGGTCCTCCTGAATCCAGGGCTTGTGTTCCATCCACTGCGCCACCTAGTTGCCCCCCGAGACTCTATTTGATGACAAAATGTTTGACTGGTATTTATTGAAAAGATTCCATAAAATGCATTTAATTAAAATTCATACTAATAATATTAATCATAAAAATATTTAATTATATCATTGATATATATTATATTTATATAATATAAATATATGAGTGATATAATTATATTTGTATATATCACTTTGTATACATCACTTAAATAATAATAGCAACAATAATGGCATTCTTTCCTATAAGAATGAATTTCCTCATTACTTTCTTCTGACTAGTGATACCCCATCTACTTACATGCCTTTCCAGTAATTCCTCTAGAAGTACAACAAAATAAGATGGGCCTGGGGTCATGATTCCACAGCAATATTCTGTCCTGTTAAAGAGAGTTTTATGCCATTAAAGACTTTAGAGATCATTCAGTCCAAATGTTTATTTTACAGATGAGGAAATGGTCTCAGAGAGGTTAGGGATAAGTGACTTGTCCAAGGTCACATAGAAAGTTTGAGGAAGAGGAAGGATTAGAGGATTTCTCCAGTCCCCTCTAGTCATGTCTAACCTTAGCTCTTCCTCTATTGTTGAGTATCTGGATGGCTCTGACAGTTACTTACACTACATTGGGCAAATTGCTTAGCCTCTCTAAGACTCAGTTTCCTGTTCTGCAAAATAGGCATATTAAAGGTTGTTCTCCCTACATCACTGGTTTTTTGTAAAGAAAATGCTTTTCAAATCTTAAGGTGCTATAGAAATGTCAGTTACTATTTTTACTACTGTGTCCATACTTTTTGTTCTATCATATACAATGCTTCTATGAGCATCTCTATCTAAATTTCTCTATATAGCTTTTAAAGCATTGTATGAACTGGCCCTAATTTACCTTTCTAGCCTAATTAGATATAATTCCCTGTCCCACATTCTGTGATTTAGCCAATTTGACCTCTCTGTACCTCACACATGACACTCCATTTCTTGTCCCCACATATATGAAATGCACAAAACCTTTTCCAGTTCCCTGACCTGGGCAGGGGTGTGTTGGTAAATGTTTAACAACAAGCTCTCAATGAAAAACAAAGGTAAGCACAGCACACTTTTATGTTTAATCTACATTGTGAACATTTTATCCATTGCTTTATTAAGTCTAATAAATCAACAAAATAATTGATTTACATTGATTTGTAGCATTTGCAGATTTTGGAGTTATAAATGATCACACTGAACATTTAATTATCGGCTCTCCAAAGCAAATTCAAGCTGGCTCTGGTACAGCCCTTGGCCTAGTACCCTCCTCTGGCAAAATAAATACTTATTTAAAAACAAACACTGGCACAAAGCAAGTTTCAATTAGTACTGCAAGCCTGCCAAGACTACAATTGGAATGGATCCTAGGACCTACCAGTTATTGTCCTGTCTTTATTATTAATGAATAAATTTGTATTTAATTACTTTGTTTTCTCTTTGTGCTGCACATGTGTGTATTATATATGTGTGCATAATATATGTGTATATAAAATATATTCACATATGTGTGTGTATGTATATAGGTAGATAGAGAGACAGTCAGGAAGACCTGAGTTCAAATCTAATTTACTATCTGTGTGACCATAGAGCCAGCTTGAACTGGCTTAAGTGATTATGTAACACATATATGCTCATATGTGCATGCACACATCTACATATATGTACGTGTATGTGCTGCACACAGGCACATGCACACACTTATACATGTGTATATACACACTTTCATGCACACACATATATAGCTACGGATAAAAGAATGAATTCCAGGATCCACCAGCTATTGTTGTGTCTATATTATTAATGAATAAATTTGTATTTAATTACTTTGTTTATATTTATTTATTTGTCTTCTCTTTATGTTGCACATATGTGTATTATACATGTGTGCATAATATATGTGTATATACAATATATACACATATGTGTATGTGTGTATGTGTGTATGTATATAGGTAGATAGACAGTCAGGAAGACCTGAGTTCAAATCTAATTTACTATCTGTGTGACCATAGAGCCAGCTTAAACTGGCTTAAGTGATTATGCAACACATATATGCTCATACATGCATACACATCTACATATATGTACATGCATGTGCTGTATGCAGGCACATGCACACACTCATACATGTGTATATACACACATTCATGCACACATACACATATATAGCTATGGATAAAAGAATGAATTCCAGGACCCACCAGCTATTGTTGTGTCTATATTATTAATAAATAAATTTGTATTTACTTCGTATATAGTTTTCTTTCTTCACTTTATATTAATGCTGCACATATATGTACATGTAGATATGTATGCATATATATGTGTATATAACTTGGTTGTAAGATCCTTGTAGGTAGGAAAGAAGAAAACAAGCATCCATCTATCTATCTACCTATCTAACAATCTATTATTTATATCTATGTATGTATGTATCATCTATCTATATAATATCTATATCTATCTATCATCTATCTATCTATTATCTAGCTATCATCTATCTATCTATATCTATGTATCTATGTATCTATCATCTATCTATTTATTATATATATCTATAATCTATTTATCTATTATCTATCTATCTCAATAAACATTGACTAAGTACCTATTATGTGGTTGGCACTATGCAGATTTCCAGCTGGAAGAGACCTTGGAGATATGGTCTTTCCCCGTACAGATGGCAATGAGGCCTGGGGTGACTTGTCCAATACAGGATTTGGATCTGCTATGGCCTTGCTTCCTTCTACCTGGTCTCTTAGTAACTGAACCTTGAGAAGCAGTGAGGACCGAATGTCAACAAGGCTGGTTTCATAATCTTGGCTCTAACCCTTAATATCTGTGTGACAATGAGCAAGTGGCTTCACTTTTCCAATCCTGTTTCCTCATCTGCTAAATAAGGGTAATAACAGCTCTTTTACCAGGAGCCCTGGTAAACCTCCTGAGGTAGTTGTGAGGCTATAAAGAAATCACCTATTCCAAAACATATGTTCATATCCATTTTTTTTTAATAATGTACAAAATACTTTGCAAATTTTAAGTACTCTACAGGCTGTTATTCTTTTTTATTATTATTCTTTTAATTTAATTTTTTGTTATTTTTTTCTTTTATTATTATTAATGCACTACAAGACGCTGCCTGTTGCTTCATGGGAAAACAACTAAATATCCCACCTCAAAGGGAGGAGAGGACTTCACTCTTCATCAATAAAGGCCTTCTCATCCCCCTTGCAAGAGTTTCAGATTGGTTTTAAAGCCCACAAAAAAGTTTACTGGAAACATCAGCTGTTCAATAGTCATTTTACGGTAATTGTGCCTGAGTGTTGCAGAACTGAGACCACAGGCCCTGGCAGCTCAGAGAAAAAGTTGTTATTCACAAACAATATATGACAGGAAGCAAACTTCTCAGCTGGGCTTCACCGCAGTTCTTTGGCCTTAGGCCGTTAGAGGATGAGAAGAAGAATTGTGTCTTCTTCTGCTTCCACTGGATTTTCTGAAGTCTAAGAGCCTTCTGACCCAGGCTGACCCTAAAGGAAACACTAAGGCAGTTGGTTTTTTTTTTTCTTTTTCTTTTTTTTTGTTGTTGTTTGTGGTTGACTTAGGTCATGTTTCTGGCAAATGGTCAAAGTAAGTGAGGAGTAGGAAATCCCCAGCTCCAGTTGTTGGGGGTTGAAGTCTGATTTGGATTGGGTTTACTGAAAGTTCAATAGGTAGGATATGTGAAAATTCTGACTTTTTGAGTGTGGTTTTTGAGCTATCACCTTAAGGAGTCAACAATCCATTTGAACACAAGGTTTAGTATCCTGTCTCCAAGGCTGATGCAGAGGGAGATTCAGTCAGTCAGTTAACTAACATTTATTAAGCACCTACTATGTGCCAGGCACTATGCTAAGTGTGGGGAACGCAAAGGCAAAAAACTCCCAAATAACAAAAGCCCCCAAAACAGTTCCTGCCCTCAAAGAGCTGAGATGACATGAAAACAAATATGTACAAAGATAATAGACAGGATAAATTGGGAGTGGTGTCAGAAAGAAGGCAGTACGGTTAAGGGGGATTGGGAAAGGCTCTTTGCAGAACGTGGGAGGAAGGGATGAAGATGATGAGGAACTCCAGGCATGCCAAGAATTCCAGTCAGGAGAGAAAGGCACTGAAAATGCTTTGTCAGGAGAGTATTGTGTGCATGTCACAGCAAGGCCAATATAACTGGATGATGGGGTACAGGGAAGAGAGTAATGTGTATGAAGAGGACAGAGAAAACTTGTAATAATTCAATCCAAGAATCATTAAGTGCCCACTTTGTATGCACGTAAGGAGCTTACAATCTAATAAGAATACACCTATGAGACTATACCTTGGATAAGCAACTAGGTGGTGCAGTGGATAGAGTGCTGGGACTGAAGTCAGGAAGACTCATTTTCCTGAGTGAAAATCTGGCCTCAGACACTAGCTGTGTGACCTTGGGCAAGTCACTTAACCCTGTTTGCCTCAGTTTTCTCATCTGTAAACTTAGGAGAAGGAAATGAAAAACTAGTTTCTTTGCCAAAAAAAACCTCACATGGTATCACAAAGAATTAGACATGGTAGAAATGACTCAACAAGTGATCAGTGGACCCCATCAGCTTACCTGTCTTGAGGGTAACTGGAAAGGCATCTCCTTTCCATTTAACCTCACACATGCCTCGTGCATAAATTGTACAGGATCACCTGTCCCTTTCAATAATACAGAGGGCCCATTTTACTTATCCAGGTGCACATACTGGCAACCCAATTACACTGTCCTGACTCCAGGTGACAGTTTTAAAGATTATTATACCCTTCAGCAACCCTCTCGGCCTCCAGCTTCTTGGGGTATGTTAAAGACCCTTAAGAACAGTCAGACATGGCCTGGCATTATACCCTCATGCAATCCAACCTCAAAATGGGGCAAGGAGATTGAGACATTGCTCGGCAACACCAAGGGGTCTCTGTGTGCCCCTCAGGGGTATGTCTTTGTCTGTGGATGCCAGAATTTGCCAATTTTTGTTACAGGCCTAACTCCTGAAGAATACCCCCAGAAAATCATGACAACTTCATGTCTCAGCTCCTATAAACACTATGGGCAATGTACAATGGGATTTTTGGACTCCTGAGTAAAGGTTTTCCACAATCCCTGAACCCTTCCAGCTAATCATCTCTCAAGAACTAAACGGGGTTCTTGGGATAATTTTCTCTGGTGGGTTAAGAGGCAGCAGCTCTCACTATCCCTTTTTTTGTTTGTTTTATTTTTTGGTGTGGCAATTGGGGTTAAGTGACTTGCCCAGGGTCACACAGCTAGTAAGTGTTAAGTGTCTGAGGTCGGATTTGAACTCAGGTCCTCCTGAATCCAGGACCAGTGCTCTATCCTCACTATCCCTTTTATAGGCAATATTGAACAGGACGCTATACTAACCATTCTTATTCTGACTATTGAAAGACTCTCTAATGAAACAGCAGCTGGGCTAGAAGAGTTACAAGAATCTCTTGATTCTCTAGTCAATGTAGTGTTAGATAACAGAATAGCCCTAGACTATCTCCTTGCAGCTGAAGGTGGTGTTTGTATGGTTCAGAATATATCTTGTTGTGTGTATAGTAACAATCCAAGGAAAGGTTGAGACCCGAGTACAGAATCTCCCATGACATCTCTCACTGGATGAAAGGACACACGTGAGCAGCTTTTCTCTCCTCACTCAGGTTCCTGGGATTCTTGGCTCTTTTCTTGGTTAACCCCCTTTATTATGCTAGTTGATATTAGTTCTTGCTCTTTTGATCTTTTGGCCCTTGTCTTTTTAAC
The DNA here is from genome assembly GCF_019393635.1 of Dromiciops gliroides. Taxonomy (NCBI): domain Eukaryota; kingdom Metazoa; phylum Chordata; class Mammalia; order Microbiotheria; family Microbiotheriidae; genus Dromiciops; species Dromiciops gliroides. The sequence goes on along the minus strand of NC_057865.1, from coordinate 239,228,064 downwards.
CTTTTGGTAAAATTTGTCTCAAGCAGACTCAAGGCTTTCAACTTCATGGCAGTCACTACTCCTGCCTACATGCCTCTTCAGTCCCTGGACCAGGCCCATAAAGACTTCTACTGTGCCCCCAATGATTCAGAAACAGCTCTACATCCGTGATCAGTTACGGTTAAAAGCAGTTACAGAAAAATGACCATCACCCTTTTCCCCTAGATATAGAGAAGTAGGGAATGTTATGGGAGCATTATGGGCCCTGGTTACCCCAGAAATTGTCTGGGGAGGTCAAAGAACTTTTTCTTTGAAACCTCAGGAGTTTTCCCCTGAGATCAAGGAGGCCTTTCTTTGAGCTCAACCAAAGGACAGACACACCCAAAAGAGATAAGCAGCACCAGATCGAACTGAGCAAGTTCCAGGACCACCACCCTACATTCCAGTTCTCCTCACCACCTGGATGAGGTAATCCTGTCAGGCATAGCTACACCAGGAGAAGACAAAGAAACTGCCCACCAGCAGACTGCTGGGACCCACCAGGATGGAGTTAATGCCCATCTCCAGATAGCCCATGACCCATCATCAAACTACCCCAACCCATCACCCAATAAGGGACATTTTACTCATGCCATCTTAGTCCTATAAAAGGATGCTCCCCAAGCTAGTCAGGGAGGAAAGTGTTTTTTAAACCTTCCTCCCGGCTGGTTTTTCTTGTACCCCAATAAACCTGTTCTTTTATTCCTAAATAGGACTTGTGCAAGAGTGTAATTCTTTACAGAGGAATCCTAAGGATCCACATGCTTTCTCCTCATATCAGTAGCTTGGATCATTTTAATGGCTAGCTGCTGGTTAGGGATTCAGTGCACATCACAAGGTCTGCTAATTATGTATTTGTCTCAAATTGAGTCAAAATAATTTTAAATGGAAACAAGAGAAGATGGTAATAGAGAAGACTGACTCTGTCTATCTACCAAGCAAGATAGTGTAGAGAGTAGCTAATGCACACTAATAAGGAAAACAGAAAAGGCATTCAAAAATTCTGAAGTAAACAAAATCCAAGAAAGGAACCAGCAAAAAAAAAATCACTTGTCTATAAGCAAATTTCCAATATATATTCTGGGCTCTCTCTCTGGGTTAGGTTGTTATGTCTGCCTCTTAGCATTCTCAAGGTCCTATTAGAGTTTGGGGGGTTCACCTCGAGCACCCATGTGTTACGTTCCTTCTACAGTTAGGGACCAGTGACTAGTGCCCCAGGTCCATTTAACCACTTAACATCAATTAACTGCTACACAGAGACGTTGACATTTCCTTCAAAGATATAGCCAAAATGAATGTACAGCTATTTTCCCTCAACACCCCAGGGGCATACTCTTCATTCAATTCTAAAATAACATTGATCCCACCAAGTTCCAGGTCCCATATACTGCTGGACAGTGTCTTAAAGGTCCCTCAGAAGTCATTCTTACTTTTCTGGGCCTTCATGCCATACTGGTTGTAAAGACAGACTCTAGGATTCTCGGTCACTCTTTTGACATTTAAAACTCACAAGATTGGTGGCTCTGCTCCCTTTACCTCAAATGGAAAGAATAAATGCAGAAGCCAAGGATGGAGGCCTATTTCTCAAGGCTTCCTGGTCCCCATGGAGAGAAGACCCAGAGAATTCCCCTCTTATAGTATTGTCTCTCATTAAATGGGTGAACAAAGGAATCCAACCGAAAGTGCAGACAAAGAGCAAATGACCAAAGGGATTAAGGAGGTTAACTCAGGCCTTTTGAAGACACCCCTCAGTTCTAGAGTCAATCAAAAAAGGCTCTTCCTTGCCATGTAGGAAGCCGACCAAAATCCAGTTACAGAATGTCTGCATATGCTTCACTTCATGGCATTTCCATTCCAAATCACTCTGACTTCCAGAAGCAGGCTTCCATAACTTCTTCACATATAAAGATGCTGTCCTAGGGATTTTGTACTTGAACCAGACCCTAGTTAGCAAGGTGAGCTCAGGAAGGGCATTCATTATTTAAATGAAACAGGTTACATGAAAGGGAATGAGGATACACTAGAGTAGCATTAAATAATAATAGCAATAATAATAACAACAATAAAAAACCAGCATTTATATCACACTTTAAGGTTTGAAAATACTTTACAAATATGAACTCATTTTATCCACACAGAAACCATTTGAAGTAAGCATTATTATTCCTCCTCTTTTATAGATGAGAGGGTTGTTTGACTAAAGTTAAGTAACTTGCCCTGGGTCACACAGTTAAATAAGTATTTAAGGCCAAATTTTAATTCAGATCTTCCTGATTCCAGGTGCAGAGTTCTATCCACAGGGCAACCTAGATGCCTCTACTATACACATACTCATATGAGGAAAGCCAGGAACCAGCGAAGAGAAAATTTGGGTGAATGAAGATTAATGGGGGGCAAAAAGCAGAAAATGTATTCTCACTGTAATATACTGGAGATCATGGGACAGAAAGAGGAAATAGGTGATGAACTGACCACATACCTGGCACAGAGGGATGATTAAAGTAGTGATTATCTGGGACTTCAATTATCTGGACATCTGGTTGACCTCTGACTGCCAAAAGCAGAAAAGGTTCAAATGTATTGACATGGCTTGACAATGCTTTCATCCTGCTCTGGATCTTATTTTTACCAAGGAGTGACTGGTTGCTATGATGGAAATCATGGGAGCATTGTGGAGAAGCAACTCCTTAATCATAAAATTTGTGACAGAGGAAAGGAAAGCCTGGTATAATCTCATATATACCTCTAGAGTTTGGGAGAGCAGGGTCAAAGGGTTCATAGACAGTATATGTAGGAGCCCATGGACTAAGAGTCCATGGGATCAAAAGCTGTAAAGAATGAAATTCTGAAGACACAGAGAAACAATTTCCATGAGAAAGTAAAGAGAGACTTTGTCTAAAGAGCATGTGTGTATTTACATACGTATGCAAGTATGTATGTATGTATGTATTCTTGGAAACTTGCTGGCCAAATTAAGTTTTAAAAAAAAACACAACAATGGCAGCAAGGGAATATAATCAAGAAAGAATATGAAAGCATGGCAGAATGAACTGAGCTAGCAAGATAAAATAAGGATAATAAAAAGATTTTTTTAAAAGCCTATAATGAGATAGACAGGAGCTTCAAAGAAGGCACAAGATAGCTATTCGAGTGGACAAGATCATAGTAACTGATGAAAGAAGGGAACAACTGTTACTTTACTACTGTTTTTCTTTTTGGTCAATGAGAATGAATTTTAAATGGAAAAAAAATGGGAAATGCTTAATGAAGAATTGATGCCTAAGAAGATTTGGGAGACAATTGGAGAACAGATAGCTGGCCTACATGAGTTTAAGTCACTTAGTCTATAATATATTTCCTTGAGTCCTGAACGTGATTTTGAGGCACTGTCTGATATTTCAAAGATCACTATGCATGGAAGAGGTAAAGCAGGATTGGGGATGGACTGATATCCCAATTATCAAACAAGGGAAGAGAATGGAGTGTTCAAACCATACACCAGTGAGCTGGCCTTGAATTTCTGCCAAAATTGAAGAACCCACTGCTAAAGGAAGGGTTTGCAAGTATCTTAAAAGTAACTAATGTTAATGGAGCCAGATGATAACCTCAAGAAGAGGTTATTCCAATAAACCCTGTTTCTTTGACTGACAATAAGAAGAGAAAAACTCTTTAGATATGATTTTACCTAGAATATTTTAAAGAACCATAGGTTGCAAGATGTGCACAGATTTTTCCTTACTCTAATGCCAAGGATTAAACTACCCAACAGGCAAAAATTCTGCACAATGTGGTCTTTATTGTTGTGCACAAGAGAGACCCAGTGTCTACGCATTACATTGATGTGGCTCCCCTCAAAGAATTTTTAATACTAATAATCAACCACAGTGACAATCAAGTTCCTTTTTTCTTCTGCCATAATGGAAAATGTTTCTTTTTTCTACTGTTATATTTCAGGCACTGTTGAGGTTATTACCTTCAAATTATTCCACTGCCCTTTCTAATCTTTGAGTTTCATTTTTTATCACTCGTGTCTAAAAGTTGATGTGATCCTCCACGAGTTTTTCCTCCCCTATTTATATTTCAAACTGCCTCAGTTACATCCCTCCATCTTTTCCTCCTTTGCTCAAATCTCAAAGCATGAGGTAATCCTTCTGTTTGCCAAGCCAACCTTCTTCTCCTGCCTGATCCCATTCTCTTCTGTTTCCTGAAATAGCTTGCTTCTTTACTCATCACCACCACCATCATTTGTCTTTGTGTGTCTCTGCCTCTCTGTTCCTGTCCTTATCTACTTAATTTTCAATCTCTCTTTGTTCACTGGCTGACAGTTGGAGGGTGAGTACCTCAAAAATGCCTCACCTTTTTCTGTAACCACAATGACCCAAGGAATCTGCTACCACATATCTCTTCCCCTCTCGGCAACACACACACACATTTTCCATTTCTTGCTCAATAGTTGATCACCAACTAGATGTTACCATTGCCTCTGTGAAGGGAATGACAATCTATTTCCTTATGACTCCACTCATAGGATTCCATCATAGGATGTCTAGATCAAAGTTCCCTCCCCGATCATAACTCCCTGATCCCTCATATTAATCTGTTAGCTTTGTCCCTCCAGCATTCCAATCCCACTCTTTCCTACCCTTGCATTGTAGCAACTGAAATCCCTGTTGTGTTGTTAAATTATCCTTGATATGAGATCTGTGCTCTCAACCTCACAACCCCCAGAAATTACTTTGATTATATTTTGCATTTACTTTTGTGTGTTATGTTATTCTCCCTTCCTCAGTTGAATGTTAGGTCTTGAAGGCAGGGGATGTTTCATTTCTTTATGTCCCTAGTGCCTTGCACAGTACTTTCCACATAGTACATGACTAATAAATGCCTGTTGAATGGAATAGGATTGAAATAGTGAGCAATCTTCATGAGGTGTTAGAACCCCAAATTTTCTTTGGCTTGTGGCCAAAGTACTTACTTTCTGTAAGTACTTCTGTTCTTGCCCCTCTCAATGAAAAAGTCTGAGGGGACCCTGAAATCTTCTGAGTCAACCCATCACAATAAGACCCACAGCAGTGGCTGAATATCCCTCTTCTTTTTTTAAAAAAATTATTTTATTTGTGATATATAATTATATATATCGAGTAGATAAAATATATACAAAGACACATATATGACATATATAATGTAAATGTTCTACATTATTACATTTAGATATACTTAGACATATTCTAATGCATATAACTTAGTACTAAATTCCTTAAATAACTGTTTTATAAGTAACAAATACATATCAATTTATATAAATGATTTATATGACAAATTTGTTTAAATATAATTGCTATATAAACAATACCTAAATAACTCATAAATGCACAACATACTCCCTTCTGACAGAGGGGAGTTCCAACACCAACTAGTCATTAATTCCCCCAGCATTCCCCTCAGTATGATGTAGTACTAGTCCCACAACTTTGATTTGCACACCAGGTGTGTGACATCCATCCTCTTTCCCTGATTCTACTTGACCCTAATAAGAATTCTATAGGAATCCCCTGGACTTTACAGGTTTTTCATTCCTGATTCTACACAGATGCCAATAGACCAGACCAGTTTACATCCTTATTGACTCTTTTCTTATTTTGAATGTTTGGCTTCAGTAAAGGTCACTTTCTCTCTGCTATAGCCCATCTTGGCTATGTCTTGTCTTGTGGTGGTATGCTGCTTCCCAGCCATGAACATTTTCTCCTTAGAAGTATCATCTGCTGACCAGGACAGAGACCATTGACCTTGGTAACCATCCCTGATTTCCAAACTACATATAGAAAATGTAGAATTCAAGGGCTAGACTGGGCATCCCTTTCCTCTGTGGTATGCTTCTGCCCTTTTCTCCAACACCAATGCTATGACTAGGGGTCTTCCCTGAACCAAGTACACCTTGGGTTCTTTACTCAGGCTATATAAGAAGCATAAAAGAGAAATGACTATCTTTCCTTTTACTGTAATCGGGGAACCTTAACTTCACTCAAAGAAGACAATTCTTCACAGTGATCCTCTCTGAAACTAGCTGTGCTGGTCCTTGGACAGATCCAGAATGTCAATGGACCCAGTATCAAAACCTTTCCTTCTTGGTAATACCTGTCAATGCTTAAACTATACAGTGATATAGACTTTGAGAATTCAGGGTTACCTCCATGGATTGATGAGGCGTGTTATTGTCACTTTGTTGAGAATAACAGAGTTGAAGGGCAGCTAGGTGGCACAGTGGATAGAGCACCGGCCCTGGAGTCAGGAGTACCTGAGTTCAAATACGGCCTCAGACACTTAACACTTACTAGCTGTGTGACCCCGGGTAAGTCACTTAACCCCAATTGCCTCACTAAAAAAACAAAAACAAAAAAACAGACAATAACAGAGTTGATAATGGGCATTAACCTCTCACACTGGGACAAAGATTATGAGAATTGAGTTCCCTGGTCATTTTGGTCTGCCATCACATTCAGTGGTCAGTTAAGGAGAAGAGCTTCCATGGAGCAACACTGCCTTGGAGTTTCCTTTCTGATCTCTTTGGTCACCAATGTCTTTTTTTCTAATTTGGGCACATATGAACTGGAAGTGTTTTTTTTTTTAATTTAATTTTTTTTTTATGGCTGGTTCATTGTGCCTACAGTGTTACTCAGAAGTTATAGTCCAATAAATGAGCAAACTTCACTTACTACAGTTATCTCTTCCACATTGTGATTTTTTCCCAATGTGGTTTCTATATATTGAGGGTCAACATAAGAAATTAAATAGGGATTTTTGGGGGCTTTTGTGGAAGCTGCAGATAACACAGAAAAAGTTTAGAAATTCATAAATGCCTAAAATACATGTATAGTACTACATAATATTCAACATGTTTTGTCTTTTAATACCATAATAATTCAGACTTTTCTCTGATACAAGGGGAGAGAGGGCCAAAAAATTTTACTCGGATTTTTCAGGTCACGGGTGGCATGCCCCTCCTCCATGTGGAAGGGATAACTATATATACATAAATACAAAACAGCTTTCTCAAAACAAGCTTAATGGAAGCCCCAAAGTTTAAATATAATTCTCTGAACTTAAATATATTCATCAATTTTATGGTCATTATAATGAAAACAGGGGGAATTTGGATTATGTCGCCAGTTGTTTTATAGGCACAAAATGATTCTTAATTCCTTTCTGTTATCCTTCATGGTGCTTAAGGACAGAGACAGGGACTGGACCTGTGATTTCATTGCTATAGGAAAATCCCATGTGAGGCTACTCCCTCTATCAATTCAGGTAGTCATATTTAGTGCAATTTATAATCTTAGAGAGTTGCCTAGAACACCAAGATGTTAAAGGTCTGGTCCAGTATGTGTCAGAACAAAACATTCAGGATGTAGTTCATATTACATGTATCTAGAAAACCATTGTTAAAAATGTAAATGTGGGGGCAGCTAGGTGGCACAGTGGATAAGCACCGGCCCTGGAGTCAGGAGTACCTGAGTTCAAATCCAGCCTCAGAACACTTAACACGTACTAGCTGTGTGGACCCTGGGCAAGTCACTTAACCCCAATTGCCTCACCAAAAACCAAAACCAAACCAAAACAAAAATGTAAATGTGGAGCGGCTAGGTGGCACAATGCCTAAAGCACTGGCCCTGGATTCAAGAGGACCTGAGTTCAAATCCACCCTCAGACACTTGACACTTACTAGCTGTGTGACCCTGGGCAAGTCACTTAACCCTCATTGCCCCACCAAATAAATGCAAATGAACCTGAATCTTTCTGGCTTTGCTTTTCATATGCTAAAATAACTTGTTATAATTTCTCCCACATGTAACATAGCCTCTTTTTCTAGGTTTGATGGAATCTGGGTTTGGTGCTAGAAGTCGTATAATACCAGGTCTAGAATATGGAATATACAATACAGGTTTAGAAGCTTCCAGTCAAATAACAATTATGGAGGCACCTAGGTGGCAAATGAATAGAGCACTGGCCCTGGAGTCAGGAGGACCTGAGTTCAAATCCAGCTTTAGACACTTAACACTTACTGGCTATGTGACCCTAGTCAAGTCACTTAACCCCAATTGCTTCACCAAAAATATAAAATAAAATAAAATAACAATTATGCAGTGAACATCTACAATGTACCAGGCATTGGGGAAAGAAGTACAAAGAATGAAACAATCCTTGTTTGCAAAAAGCTTACATTCTAATGGGGTAGACAGCAAGATTAATACAACAAGTATCACAAGAATAAAAATATATGCAGCATAAATATGAAGTAGATATATGCACACACATGTTATGAGGAAAAACTTCATTCAGAATTGCAGCATTGGTATAATAGCTTAGTTATCATCAGTATCAGCATCAGCACCCTCCTCTTCCTCCTCCTTCCAACCTCCTCTCCTCTTGTCATCACATCATCATCAGTAGCAGGCAGCACTAGTTCACCAGGATATAGAAGCTCAGCAGGATTCACACATTCTTCCCTCATTGGTTTTGGGTCTCTCCCCATACTAGCTAGGAAAAAGGTCTTTTGTTTCTTTGAAGGGAAAAAAGCCTCTTCCTTTCTCAGTTTCACCCAATTGCTAAAAGTAACCCATAGTACCCTTGTATTGGTGCCTACCCATTTTCTACAGGGAATAATTGAAAGATTAATAATTAGGGGAAAACCGATTTTTAGACACTGGGTGCTTTTTGACTAGCCAGTGAGAAGGCATAATTGGCTGGTTTTTCTTCTACCCTTTCTCTCATCTGGCAGAAGGGAACTAGGAAATGAATCAGATGATATTTAAACAGAGAATAGGCATTTTGTCCTGGTGGAGGTTCCTGTGGCTGGCTTAGAGCAATGACCTTCTATATTGTTAGGTGCCTACTTGTCTCTTTCCGCCCTGTCTTTTCATTGCATGGAGCAACCCCCAAAACTTGATGGCAAAAAAATCTTTTCTTCTTGAGATAATGTAGAATAACTTAATTGAGTTTTAGTCTAGGGTGAAGGTACCAGCTCCACATGTCTTTCTTTATTATGCTAAAGCTCCTTAAAATATAAATATATCACTTAATATAATATATATATAAATGTAAAAATACAATAGTAAAATATAGATTGCAAACAGAATTTATAAAGCCTCCAAGAATCTGTTGGTTTGTCAAGCTGGGACCCAGGTGACTTCCCAGCTGAATCAACTATCCATAGGTGTTCCCTTCCTTCTCAATCTCCATAGTAACCCCCCTCCCCCACCCCAAATCAATTCAGGAGTGCGGTTAATATTATCTTTACCTAGCAAACTACTGTTAAAATGTAATAATGCAGTAAGAAAACCTTTAGAAATTAACCTTGCCATCCGCGTTGCATGTGGCAGTATAGGCAAATGGGAGCATCGGAGAGTGGAGTATTTCACCACTGTCCTAGCTGGTTTCTCTGGGGAACAGACTTCGGTTAATGCTCGTCATGGATTCTCTGAAGCTGACCTTATGACCTGGGGAAAGGAAAGGGCTCAGTTTTAGAATCAGTGACTCTAAAGACTGCCACCACCTTTGCCAATACTTGCTGCCCACTGACTACTGTGCTCTCTCCTCAACGCTTCTCTGCTGTGTCTCTCTAGAGAGATTTTGAAAACTTCCACTGTACAGAACAATTTCTTCCTCCAGATCTGATCCTGAGATGGGTCATCTCTTTTTCACTGGGAAGAAATTCCTCTCCCAGGGTCTGCTTGCGAGGCAGGCAGTCCAAGATATGCCAGAAGGATTGTCACAGACAGTTAAAGAGCAAAGGGAAAACAGAACTCTGACTTCCCTTGTCCTATTATACCTAATACATCTACTGCTTTCAACCTTCAGCTTCTGCCAGTCTCTGACTAGTCCCCAGACTTCCAGTCTCCAGTGGTTTGCCTTGGCTGCCCATAGAAAGTCTGGGACAAGGGGAGAAGTGCTTCCTGGAACCTTCTAAGTCCCCTCTCCTTCTTATGGCTAGAAAAGATGAATCTTAATTCCCTTCTCTTTCCTGAAGTCCTCTTCCATACTTGGGAACTCCAGGTAGAGTTTGCTTTCCTAGGAAAAGTAAGGCAGAGCTTAAAGGTGGAGATTATTTACTCTATGTGTAGAAATAAAATATAGAAGTATAAACTGCCATTCTGGGCAGGGAAGTGAGCACATTTGTCCACCCTAAAGCTTTGTACCTGAAGCAATAGCAAAAAAAAAAAAAAAAAAGTAGCCACAAGGGTGGGCATTTAAAAGAGGTCTTAGACTGAGTATGATGAGGGAGATTGGGGCAATGGTGGATAGCTAAGGGGACTTATGTGTCATTCCCTCAGACTGAGAATGAGTCTGTTTAGATTTTGAGGGGAAGAAATCTCATCTTTCCTTTGTGCCCTACCACCCCCCCCCCTTTGCTGGTTTGAAAGGGAACAAAAAAGAACTAGATCAATACTTTTTTCTTCCTTCCTTCCTCCCTTCCTCCTTCCTTCCTTCCTTCCTTCCTTCCTTCCCTTCCTTCCTTCCTTCCTTCCTTCCTTCCTCCTTCCTTCCTTCCTTCCTTCCTTCCTTCCTTCCTTTCTTTCTTTTTTTTGGTGAGGCAATTGGGGTTAAGTGACTTGCCCAGGGTCACACAGCTAGTAAGTGTAAAGTGTCTGAGGTCAAATTTGAATTCAGGTCCTCCTGACTCCAGGGCTGATGCTCTATCCACTGCGCCATCTAGCTGCCCCTTAGATCAATACTTTTGAAGTCCATTTTAGTGATAATTGGGAATTGCCTACTTAAGAAATGCTGCTGCCCTTAAGAAGCAGACAGTGACCAGCTGGGGTGCTCTCATTTTGAGAATCATAGCCACAGAATAGACACTGACCCTTCGAGAGGCTTTCTGTGAGTGTAAAAACCCCTGGAAGATCTATGCTGAACACACTGATATTTTTTATTCCATTGTAACAGCGTGATAAGAATTGCATACAACTATGTACTGAAAAGAGCAAAGATGGGAGGAGAATCGGAGTTTGCCTAAGTGTTTGGGAACGAAGCCTAGAGTTTCATTGGAATAAATCAGCACTAAACCCTGAGCCTAAGGAGATAAGGCATTGCCAACCACAAATAGGAGAGGAAGTGTTAAGAGGGTAAGAAGTTGTCAGCTCTCAGAGTTAGAGAACTTTCTTAGAGCACCTTCCGGTGTGAGTGGTGCATAGCTTCTGGGGATAAGAATTTCCTTCAAAGCACTTGAAAACTTATAAATAATTGTCTGAATAAGCTTCAGGCACTGGCCAGCAGGGAACTCCTGCTGGCCAAATAAAATATTTCACCAGTTTTCAGATCTTTTGACTTTTTTTGTTGATTCAGTGTAGGATTGTGGAAAGAATGTTGGATCTGGAGATCTGGGATCAAGTTCTGGTCTGGGGTGGTAGAAGCATTATCTTCTAGAATCCCTTGTCATGTAAACTAAGCTAATTCCCCACCCCCAAAAGGCTAGGAAGCTAGACTTGAGAATTGATTAGCCCTCTAAGTGATTAATAAGCCTTTGGACATATCTTCCTGCTTGCCTAAGGGCATAAGAGAGAACTCCAGAGTCCTCTTCAAACTTGATGAATGTCCCATTTCTATGTGGATCACTACATCTGGTTCCTTCCTTTCTAGTCTTCTTACACTGCCTCTCTTCCATGTACTCTGCCATCCAGGCATCACTGGCCTCCTCCTTGTTCCTTGTACGTTGCAATCTGGGCAGCTAGCTGGTGCAGTGGATAGAGTACTGGCCCTAGAGTTGAGGGACCTGAGTTCAAATCTCACCTCAGACACTAGCTGTGTGACCCTGGGCAAGTTCAGCTAAATCCAATTGCCTTAAAACATCCAGAGCCCTAGTCTGGTTATCCTGATAAATATCTTGTCACTGATCCAAGATGGCTCTGGAGGAGAGAGTTCTCCTCATCTCCATTTCCTGACTTCTCTGGCTTCCTTCAATCTCACCTCAAAAAATCCCTTTTCTATAAGAAATCCTTTCCTGATCCCCCTTAATGCTTGTGCCTTCTTTTTGTTAATTGTCTCCACTTATCCAGTCTATATAGTTGTTTGTGTATTGTCTTCTCCATTAGGGACCACCCCAAACCATCCCCCCCCTTTTGTTTTCCTAAGTGCTTAGCAACAATTTCCTGTTGCATTTTTGCTGTTGTTGAGGTCTGAATTTTTAAAAAATGAATGCCTACATCAGGTCTGGCTGGCAGCATCTGTGACCTTGGGAATATGACTTCCCCTACCAAAAAAAAGTAAGGGTAGATCTATAAACCCCATAAAATTAAATTTTGGAGTAGGTCAGGGGGCTTTTTGAGCTATGGTCTGTGATCTGGCCCCCTCCCCTCCAGGGCCCTACTCCCCAAATGGTCTATGAATAAATTTCAAAGACGTGAACTTGGCTGAGAAAAATAAATCTTATTTTAATATAGTTACTTTTCTATTCAATCCTATGCATTTTATTTTATACTTTTAAAAACATTATTTTGAGAAGGGGACAGCCTGCAGGACTGCTAAATGGGACCATGATACCAAAAAAAAAAAAATCATGGATTTTTGGACTAATTTACTTGCCCATATTTATATTCAGAGTCTATGAATTGTCAATTTGGAGTGAACAGTAGAAGCCATTAGTGTATTTATCTCAATCAACCCCAAAGCTAGTTGTTTGATCATTTTCAGTCATGTTTGATTCTTTGCGACCTCATTCAGGGTTTTCTTGGCAAAGATACTGGAGTGGTTTGCCATTTCCTTCTCCGGCTCATTTTACAGATGAGGAAACTGAGGCAGAGTTAAGCGACTTGCCCAAGGTTACACAGCTAGTAAGAGTCTGAGGACAGATTTGAATTCAGGTCTTTCTAACTCCAGGCCTGACACTCCATCCACAGGGACACCTAGCTTCCCTACCCAAAAGATCAGATCACTGTATTCCTGAAACTCTTCAGAAAGGAAATTCTAAATCCTCTTCTCATAACATGTGATAGGAAAAAAGAGATAATGAATTAGTCAAATGCTAGATTAGATTAGGATTAATTGAGGGTCCTAGAGGACATTTATTCCGATCCTTTAATTTTACTAATATGAAACTGATACCCAGATAGGGGAAGTGAATTGCCCCAAATTAGTAGACCCAAGATTCAAAACTGGTCATTTTATTTTTTAACCCAAATCTAGTGCTCTGTGTCCCTACACTGCCTTTTTGTAATTCTCAACCCCAAGTACTCTCAATTTGACAGCAAAAGGAAGACATTCTCATGACTCAAATGTTGCGGTTTTAGGGACTCAGTTCTCTTGGAGAATAACAAAGGCGTCTTTCCTAACATATATGAGACTGCAACTCCAACGTTTGGATGCTCTCCATATAGTTCATCACTGGCTTTGGACCCACAGTAACAATCAAGGCCCTGCTTCGTTTTACAAGTCATTAAATAATAATTATTCTCACTTTAGGTACCTTGGGAAACTGGAGGAGACTGAGTGAAAGATGATTAATTCAGAACTGGAAGGGACATTATAAGCTATTAAGTCCAACCAACTTACTTTACTCATGAGAGAATTACCAGCCCAAGTAAGACTTACTGTTTTTCATACATTTTCACTGTCTTTGTTTGTTGTTGTTCATACTTCATTCCCGGAAGAGGACCAATGACATCAGGAAGGTGATGTCTTGGCTTGCAAGTGAATTGGATTTGAGTGAGGCAGAGCTGTGCGGTCATCAGCCTCACTCTCAAATCCAGAGTCATTGGAATCCACTGGTAAGACATAGAATGACTGGTGATGGTCCATTTTCACCGATGGTGCAAGAAGCTCTAATGGGCAAGATAGATGGCAATAGTATATAGAAAGATGGACTTGAAGTCAGGAAGCCTAGGTTTAAAGACTGAACTCAAATAGCATCAAACTGTGGTCAAGTCACCTGGACAGTTTTATCATTTGTAAAAAGGGGTTAAGATTCAGTGACCTGTAAGATTCCTTTCAACTCTAAATTTATGATGCTACATTGTGTCATCTCCAGTTTTACCAAAAAGTATCTAAAATGAATATTTTTTAATAACTTATAAAAACTAGTAAATAATTTTAAGCACTGCCTATGCTTACCTCTTCTCTAAACAAGAAACATCTCAGTTTCATTTTCACCTGAAAGGATGAATTATTGAGCTAAACATCTGTTTTTCAATGTCTTGTCACTTCCCAACCACAAGCATAAACGGATTCTATCTTTGGGGAGCTAACACCATTAGACTTAGGTAGTATAGTTTTCTCAGGAACTCTAGCACTTACCTCATTCCTGTCTCTTCTTTTACAGCAAAGAAAGCAAATCTTGTTTCCCTTGGCCTGTGAAGAGGCCCAGTGATGCATATATTGTCCAGTATTTTGGAGGAAGGAGAAGAATAAACCATAATTCAGTTCTCTTAACTTCTAGCCCAGTGGATTATAAATCGTTTCTCCAAAGCACACTGGAATACCAGGTGAAAAGGTCATTTTCATTGTTAGAGATGGGAAAATACTGGAAGATTATAAAATGACCACAAAAAATCTACATTAAAATTTTTTTTAACCTTTGATTTTTTTTTTCTTGGAATTTTAAGGCTGACAGTCTGTTATCCTGACACAGGCATTCAAAATAAAAACACTGAGCCAACCCTCGATGGGCTCACTCAGGATAAGCTTAATAGCCACCTAGTTTACACACACTTCCAATATTATACAATGGAAAGAGTTATATTTTTGGTGCTCACACTTGAGTTCAGTCCCAAAGATTCTGTTACTCACTATTTGGGTGAAGTTGGGCAATTCATCCTCGGCTGGAGAATGAAGAGATGAGACAAGATGATACCTAAGCTTCGTTCTAGTTCCAGGTCTATGATTCCCCTACCATTCTCAGTGGGCAGCTATTGGTCTTGTCCTTGTGTTCCTGAAGAGGACAGTGACATCACAGTGATGTTATGACTTGCAGTGAATTGGATTTAATGAGGGAAAGCTGTGCAAAGTCACCAGCCTCACTCTTTCCTCCAGAGCCATCTGGGTCCAGTGGCAAGATATACATCAGGTTGACTGGAGATGGCCCCCAAATATTTTAAGGCAATTGGGTTTAAGTGACCTGCCCAAGGGCACACAGCTAGTAAGGTGTCTGGGGGTGAGATTTGAATTCAGGATCCTCCAACTTCAGGACCCAGTGCTCCATCCACTGTGCCACCTAGCTGCCCATGGAAGGTCCCTATCCACGTATGAAAGCCCAGAGAGGTTAAATGATTGACCTAAGGGCCACACTAGTTAGTTCATGTGACAAAGCCACTTCAAACCTCCTTCCTAGGAATTAAGAATCTAAATTACTCTTTTTACTGTACAATATTTCTTGTCTAAGATGATTATATTATATTAACATCATTACTTGTATGTAGCTTTTAATTTTGACCAATAAGTTTGATCCTCCCCATACCTACCCAAAGTATTTTTTAAGATCATAGACTAGTTTGAAAAAGAAATTGCCACACAGTATGAGCATCAAATGGCAAAAGAGTTGGCTTCTACAAAGTTTTCCAAAATCTCAAAAGAAAGGAGTTATGCAATGGATATTGAATAATTATAGCTTAACCCACAAGGCAAGAAGAAAGAACCCATATAGAACAATGGAAAGAGGCTCTGGAGAATGTGGGCTCAAATTTTCCATCAAATTCTGTGTGATCTTGGGCAACAGACAATCTCTTTGGGCCTCAATTTCTATCTATTAAATAAGAAATTGGAATGGGAAGATTATTGTTTTTGTTCTTACTTCATCCTAGAAGACGACCAATGACATCAGGAGGGTGATGTCTTGACTGTCAAGAGAATTGGATTTAAGTGAAGCAGAGCTGTGCAAAGTCATCAGCCTCCAGAGTCATTGGAGTCAAGTGGCAAGACATGACAACTGGTGATGGACCCTAAAATGGAAAGAAGGTAGAAGAGAGATACAGAGACAGATGACAGAGATAGAGACAGAAAGGACAGAGAAACAGAGAGAGACAGAGACAAGACAGAGACAAAACAGAGAGGACACACAGAATGGGAGAGAGAGAGGAAAGGAGAAAGTGAGATGAGAGAGACAGAGAGAGAGACAGAGAACAGAGGACAGAGAGAGAGACAGAGAGAGACAGAGAGACAAAGAGAAGGAAGAAGAGAGTACATTTATTTAGCTCTCTTTGCAAGCACTAGGACCAGAAGCAAGCATGATAGTCCCTACATTCAGGGAAGTTACATTCTAAAGGGGGGTTATTGTTTGCCCTTCTTTCTCAAAGAGGACCATGACAACAGGAGGGGGATGTCATATTTTGCAAGTGAATTGGATATGTGAGGCAGGGCCATGCAAAGTCACCAGCCCTCACTCTCTTACCCTCCTGAACAACTAGGTGGCTCAGTAGATAGGGGCACAGGATTCAGGAGGACCTGAGTTCAAATCTCAGCCTCATAGCCACTTACATGGACCCTAGGCAATATCAGGCAATAACAATTACCTCTCTAATAATAATAATAATAATATAAATAATAATAATGAAATGATAATAACAATAATAATGATAAACATCTAAAGGGGAGAGACCAACATATAAAATGGGTTGGAATAGGGATAGGTGTGGTTTTAATGTGGTTTGGTTTTATTGACTGGGATGTGAGGTGGAAGTCTGGCAAAAGTGGCAACAGCTCACTTATCAGAACCCAGTGTGGTCCTAGCAGCACTTGAGTGTGGTGATGGTCAGTGTAGAAAGGGTATGGTTTAGAGATGGGGGGTGAGAAGTGAAAACACAAAGTAGTAAAACCAAAGTACCCAATAAAAGGCAGAATTTATAGGACTGACAGGCAGCAGGGGATGATAAGTAAGACGCTTAGAAATGGTCAAAAGAAAAAATCTCTTTAAAGAAAAAAAAAGGATTGAATTTAGGATAGGCACTAGAGCTTTTAATGCAGAATTACAAAAAAAATGAACAGAGGACTAAGAAAAAAAATTTGATTGAGACTCCAAGTAAAGCTCTGAAATAAGAAATAATGGATTGGGGGGTGGGGTGTGTGTATGGAACTTTGCAAGGACTACATTTTTGGTTACCTATTACATGTAGGCTAGGGTGAACCAAACTGAGAGTTTGGATTCACGTGTTAAGGATTGGAACAAATGAGATACTTATCAACCCATGTAATGGGGAGAGAAGTAGGATGGGGAAGGGGCATGTCAGATTCTCATCCTTGTTCTCTGTGTTGCCTTAGCCAAGTCCCTGGGGCCTCAATTTCCTCCTCTGAGAAAAATAAGGGGTTTCAATTAGATTATATTTCAAGTCCTTGCCAATTTAAAAATTCCTTGAAATTTGCCCAGGTATAATTTTAACTGTCTGCTAATTTCAGCAACTGATGATTAGTTTTTCAAACAGTGTCTAACATGCAAAGGAATATGTTAAGTGCTGGGAGAGATACAAAAACATTTGACTCATCTTTAAAGAACCAAGTGTTGTAGGTAGCAGCTGCCCTCTGGGGACCCCACCTCAGAATTAGAAATGGAATTAAGGTTAGAGAGAGAATGATTTAGGGGAGTATCCCAGAGGGGTGGGTCCAGAAATGTAGAATGTCTTGTCCAGTAGATTGCAAGAAAGGCTGGAGTATTCTCTATCTCGGTTCTCATTCCAGAGGGGCTGCTGCATAGGCATTTTAAGCAGATGTGATGGCTCCTTCTTATCTTTGTCTTCTACCAAATGGGGAAAAACCTGATAGCTTATGACTTATAACAACTTTCCACCTCTGACGGGCCCTATTGCAGAGTAATGATCCATTAAAAAATGATTTTGAAGGAGAAAATATCTATTAACACACTTATTCACGACTAGAACATCATTCAGTATTCCAATGGATCTGAGATCTCATCAAATCATGATAGTATCTGAGCCGAATATTCTTCTGTCTTTCTTCCTTGAGCTTTTGTGTGTTTAAAAAAAATTATGACTCAGAAAGATTTTTCCTCACCTTCCTGGTTATCACTAACCAATGTCATGATTGTCTACAAATGTTTAAATCTTAAAAGTGTTCAGGTCTATCCAAAGTCTGATCCAAGGCCCTTGTTGTAGCATGTGATAATGGTGAAAAAGCAGGAAAAGAAGTATATAGAATTAAGAATCACCCAAGGTTTGGATTATCCATGTTTATTAATTTAATTTATTAATTCAATAATGTTTATTAATTTATTAGTTTATTAATTGGGTACCCTAAATTTGGGATCTTTGTTCAATGACCAGTGAAATATCACAGTATTGGAAGAAATGAACTATATTAAAAAAATTACAATGTCAAACTAAACTAAATCCAGCAGTTAAAAGCTCTTGCATTATGACTTCTGACTTCACCATTCCACTGAAGTAACATTTCTGAATTGCTAAATTCAGTGGGTTTTTTTCTCTGTTGTCCTCCTTTTTGGTATCTTTATAGTATACAACATTGCTAACCACCCCCTATTTCTTGATACTCTTTCCTCTCTGGGTTCTTGTAAAGCAAATTTCTGTTCTCCTCTGTGTCTGTTACTTCTTGGTTTCCTCTCTTGAATTATCATCCATCTCCTGTTCTGATGTTCTGAGGTTGTAAGACCTCTTTTCTCTCTTTTTGGTGATCTCATTAGCTAATATAATTTTTTTGGGTGGGGCAATGAGGGTTAAGTGACTTGCCCAGGGTCACACAGCTAGTGTCAAATGTCTGAGGCTGGATTTGAACTCAGGTCCTCCTGAATCCAGGGCCAGTGCTTTATCCACTGTGCCACCTAGTAAAGCTGACCCATAGAACTATATATCTAGACCTAGTCATTTTGCTAAACTCCAGTCTCACATCATCAGTTGCCTATTGGAATTTTCCAACTGGATCTCCAATAAGCATGCTAAACTCAGTATGTACAAAACAACTCATTAATAATTTCCCATCTGTCAAGAGATAGTTGAATGGGGTAAATAGAGTGCTAGGACCTGGATTAAAACCATACTTCTCACATTTGTTATGGGACCTTGTTTTAACCAGGGCATCATATGAGGCCGGTCAGTCTATCAACTAGTTACAGCAAAGATCAAACCCTATATCAATTAAAATATCCTTTATCTGAACCTAATCAAATAAGTTGTCAAAAATTAGAAATGAAAAAATATATAGAGCTATTAACCTAACAAGGTTAACCAAAACCATAATAATTTTCTATGAGTTACTTTGAAGAGTATTGACAATTTTGACTTTTCAGTGGAAAAATAGGAAACATTTTATATGGACTTAGGCAATTTTTTGGGGGTGCAGGACAATGAGCATTAAGTGACTTGCCCAGGGTCACACAGCTAATAAGTGTCAAGTGTCTGAGGCCAGACTTGAACTCAGGTCCTCCTGAATCCAGGGCTAGTGTTTTATCCACTGCACCATCTAGCTGCCCTTTCTTTTTAAACTATGAGAAATAAGGCCAAATGATTAATATCTTTATTGTGATTTCAGAAAAAAGAACAGTAGTTGAATAAAATATTTTAAAACATTTTTCTTTTCACAGAGTCACAGAATATCAAAATTGGAAGGGATTTCATGAAGCCATTTGGTTCAGTTCATACCTGATCAAAAATATCTTCTACAACATACACTACAGATAACTCATCCATCCTTGGTGTGGAGTCCTCTTTGGAGCAGACGATGGTATGCCAGGGGTGTAATTCAATTCTATTCAACAAACCCTTCTATTAAACATCTTCAATACCCACTGACAGTGCTAATCGAGGTAAGCTATCCACAATTTGAGGAAAGTTTTTTTTTTTTTTTAACTTTAAAAGATATGCCTATCTCAGAGGTTTAGGTTTGAGATTGGGAAGATCAAACAAGTTGATTAGCATGGCTTTAAGGATAAATTATCCCAGTTATATGACTGTCATGACCATCAGCCAACACCAACTGTGTGCGAGGTACTCTGAATTCAAAGCACCTTAGAGGTTCTCTTTTCTCAAAGAATTCATAATTATCTCTCTGGACTGCCATTCTTGTAAATTTCTACAGAAATTAACAAGCATACAAACTCACTTTAAATGCCTTAATCAGCTATAAAATTCCATCGGCATTTGGTCCACTTCATAGCAATTTGTAAAGCCCCAAATTCTAAAAATAGGTGCCCCCTTTTTCCTTTTCTGTAGGCAACAATTTCTTTGTGAGATTTCAATATGACGAGTGTTGGTGGAAGAGCTGATAGCTCATCACTTTTGCTCATAACAAACAAACCCAAATAGCTTTCCAAGTGCATATCAACTTCAACGCACATCACCACTCTTGAGTAGCTGGCTGCTGAACAGTAAACTAGTGATCTCAGCTCAAATGTCATCTCCCACCTCTACCCCAGTTGGAATTTCCCTGCCGGAACGCTAAAAATCCAGTGAGATATTAGCTTCCTGAACAGTGACCAAAAAGAAAAAAAAGAAAAAATTAAAGAAAGAAAAAAAGAACAAAAGAGAGAGAAAGAAAAGAAAGAAAGCTTTTTCTGTGAAAAACATTTGCTATTTAGAAGAATTGGCTTGATGGGTTAATAAACAAATATTTATTAATTGCTAGACAATTTTTTTTCTTCTTGATGGCATGGTAGGTCCCTTGGAAAATACTAATTTTTCCATCATGTCCAAAGCTCAAACACCATCCCTGTATGGGTAGGCCTGGCCCCCTGGAAAGGTGGGCTGTAAGGTACTACTCAGTATCCTATGGCCTTGCTTTTTCCAGGCCTGTGGGGTCTGGGATCTGCTTCACAGCAAGTGTCTGCCTCTGTCTTGGCCTTGGCAGGACCTTGTATGGTGACTAGCCACTGCCGGCACAGCCAGAGCAGTGGACTATTATATATACCAGCAGAATTACCAAGTGAGCACATGCCCACTTGGTCTGGGCATTACATTCTTGCAGGCAGTTTTCTTTTCTTTTCTTTTCTTTTTTTCTTTTTTTCCTTTTTTTAGTGAGGCAGTTGGGCTTAAGTGACTTGCCCAGGGTCACACAGCTAGTAAGTGTTAAGTGCCTGAGGCTGGATTTGAACTCAGGTACTCCTGACTCTATCCACTGCACCACCTAGCTGCCCCTTTTTCTTTTTTTTTTACCCTGAGGGGAAGAAAGCTTTTTTTAAAATTAGAAATCTTTTTCATAAAAGTATTTTGTTATTTTCCAGTTACATGTAGAAATAGTTTTCAACATTTGTTTTTATATGATTTCTAGTTTCAAATTTTTCTCCCTCCCTCCCCTCTCCCCAAGACAGCAAGCAATCTGATGTAGGTTATATATATACAATCACATTAAACATATTTCTGCATTAGTCATGCTGTGAAAGAAGAATCAGAGCAAAAAGGAAAAACCTTAAGAAAGAAAAACAAAAAAAAAATAGAAATAGTATGGTTCAATGTGAATCTAGATTCCACAGTTCTTTTGTTCTGGATGTGGAAAGCATTTTCTATCATGAGTCCTTTGGAACTATCTTGGACCATTGTATTGCTGAGAAGGGTCAAGTCTACCACAGTTGACCAACACACAATGTTGCTGATATGGTGTACAATGTTCTCCTGGTTCTGCTCATCTCACTCAGCATCAGTTCATGTAAATCCTTCCAGGTTTCTCTGAAATCTGTTGCAGGCAGTTTTCTAAGTGGTATTAATTTCTATGGGTTGCTTTGAAGAATATGAACAGTTTTGACTTTTCAGTGGAAAAATAGGGAACAATTCAAACCGACTTAGGTCATTTTTTTTCTTCTTTTTTTCAGGCCAAAGAGGATTAAGCGACTTGCCCAGGGTCACACAGCTAGTAAGTGTCAAGTGTCTGAGGCCGGATTTGAACTCAGGTTCTCCAGAATCCAGGGATAGTGCTTTATCCACTGCACCATCTAGCTGGTCCCCTGACTTAGGTCATTTAAAAAAAATTATGGCAAAGAAACCTCAATGATTGAATATTTTTACTGCGATTAAAAAAAAACTAACACTAATTGAAGAAATTTCTTTTAACATTTATCTTTTCACAGACTCACAGAACATCAGACCTGAAACACCTTTATTCCCCACTCATTTAGAAGACTTCTAAGAAAATCTTTAATTATGATAAAGCCTGCAGTTTCCATGATCAATGGTCATTGATCTTTTAGGGCTGCTTAAATAAACTGAACCATGTCATCTGGATGCTAACGTATAATTTTATGTTATACACAAAAATATTGTTCTTCCCTGCCATCACATGCCCTAGGAGGAGGTAGTGGTAATGTCCATTAAAGGGGCCATGTTTGGAAGTGAGTGAGGAAAGGGAGAATGGCTTTTCTCAGAAGCCTTTAAAGTCTTCAGAGCACATGTATTTTTAGGATGTCACACTGTGTTCATAAGATCATAAAAGACCAGCTTTTGTCACCTGGATGAATTAAAGTCTCATAGGTAGTTTCACTTCCTTTTAAGGGGAAGACTAGTGTGTATGACTGAGACCTTAGTAGAAGTTTCTCCTCTCACCCTAAGGCATGGCTTTCCAGGCTTGGTAGAGTTAGTTGTCAGTAGGGTGGGGCCTCTGGGACTTTGGCCCCAGGCACTAAAATTTGAAAGACATGGATAGCACTCACTGCCCTTCAACAATGTACAGTGCAACTTTCCCCATGGCTGTCTTGGTATATTGCAGGGCAGGACAAGAAATTTAATGGGAATTTTGGGGGAGTTTTGCAGAAGCCGCAGATGACACAGAAAAAGTTTAGAAACTCAGAAGGGCATAAAATATATGTATACTATTGTATAATAGCAACATATTTTATCATTTGATATCATAAGGATTCAGACTTGTGAAAAGGATAACTGCACTGACAACTGAGCTTATTACCTAGTTAGGAGTTTTGTGTGTGTGTGTGTGTGTGTGTGTGTGTGTGTGTGTGTGTTTAAGGGAAGAATTAGTTAAAATAGGAAGCTACTACAATGCGTACTGATAGTGGCACCCTAGATAAGCATCTCCCCCATCCCTCACAGTGACCTTCCAAGCCGTGTCTGAGGTCACATTTTGTGCCCCCTGTCCTAGGCATGTGTCACACTTCTTTTCCAGGTACAGAAATATGCTGGTTATGGCTGTGATGATTTGAGTGGCCAAGAGAGGGTTTGAAAGCTCCGTGCTCTGAATACCTCTGTGTCCATTTTGGATAACTCCTTTCTTTCTTGCTTCACCTCAAGCACCTGTAGAGTTAACCAACACCAGATAGTATTTACATTGTCCTTACTGCCGATGTTTCTTCCACTTTTGCTTGACTACTGTGAGAATCTATGGTTTAAGCAAGCATTGATGCTCCCTAGTTGGTGAGAATAGGCATAGTCAGGAAGAACTGGCCTCAAGTATCACATTTATGAAATCCTGGGAAAATTACTTAACTTCTCAGTGCTCTGAGAAATTTTCTAAAATTTCTTGGGTGCTGACCTGCACTACAAAAAGGAGTTTCTTTACCCAAGGAGTCCCTCTATGGTAGTTTAAGGCAGCTAGGTGGTATAGGAGAGTGCTGGGCCTGGCATCACGAAGACCTGAGTTCAAATCCATCCTCAGACACTCTGGACAAGTTGCTTAATGGCTGTTTGTCTCAGTTTCCTCAACTGTAAAATTAGGATTATAATAGGATAGTGGCACTTACCTCACAAGGTCATCGTGAGGCTCAAATGAGATGATATTTATAAAGTGTTTTGCACCATGCCTGACACATAGTAGGTGCTTTAGTTGTGTCTGACTCTTCATGACCCCATTTGGGGTTTTCTTGATAAAGATACAGGAGTCGTTTGCCATTTCCTTCTCCAGCTCTTTCTTACAGATGAGGAAACTGAGTCGAAGAGGGTTAAGTGATTTGCCCGGGGTCAAGTGTCTGAGGACAGATTTCTTTGGGAAGATGAGTCTTCCTGACTTCAGGCCCAGCTCTCAATCTACTGCACCAGCTAGGTGCTATGTAAATACTTATTCCTATCCTTTTCCTTCCCTCTAACCCTCAAAATAATGAAATCATAATTTTAGTCCCTATTCAATTTCCTGACACAATCTCCTAATTCATTTTCACTGATTGTCCCTCATGCTTGGATCTCTCTCTCTCTGTCTTTCTCTCTCTCTCCCCCTACCCCCTGTTTTACTGGCTTCCTTCAAGTCTCAGCTAAAACCCCATCTTTTGCAAGAAGCCTTTTCCTATCCCTCTTTATTCTATTACCTTCCCTTTGGGACCATCCCTAATTTACCCCATTTATATCTTGTTTGTACATAGTTGTTTACATAGTTATCTCCCCCATTAGATTATGCACTCTTTGAGGGCAGGGTCTATTTTCTCCTTTCCTTGTATTCCCAACACTTAGAATAACAGATGCTATTAGGCACACAATAAGTAATTAATAAATTCTAGTTTATTGACTGACTTATGCTCACTACACCCACATGGATCAATTCCCCTGTGCCTCAGTAGATGATCCTTGAGAGTTGCTAAGATTGCAAAATTCATCATTCTATGGGCAATTTGGCAATGAGTTTTTCTCTGAACCAAAATAAGCTGATCTTCAGAAAACAAACACAGTCCATTGCCAAGCCCATGTTCATTTGAAGCTTGCTAGGACCTGCCACTGACATGACCCCCAAGAACCCAGGGTCACCTCCATGCTACAATAAGACAGAAAGGACTTTGTTGAAGATAAATACCATTTTTTAAAACCTATGTTTATTTTTGGCTCTCCTCCCACCCACCCCTATACTTTGCATGTAAAAAGCTTCAGCCTAAGGATTCAAACCACTATGATTCTCTTTGGTTGTTAGCCCCTGGAACATATTATGATCTGCCCCCCTCCTATGATGACATGGCCTATTTTTATTATGCTTTTGTATGTCTACCACTTAACTGTTGCCTTGCACATAGTAGGTGTTTAACAAATACTTCTTGGATTGGATTGCACTGGGAGAAACTGCAGCTTCTATGTTTCTAGCATCAACCCCACAAAATTTATCCCTGCTTTACCTGTATTACTAATAAAGTGTTCAATAATATATATACATATACACATAATATACATATACATATGCACATACATACATACACACACACACACACACACACACACACACACACACACACATATATATATATATATATATATATATAATGAATGGATTAGAGTTTCTTTAGGAGACAACATCCTTGCCAGCTCAGATTTCCACATTATAGACTTCCAAGTGCTTAGAAGAAAGTATCTGAACTTGAGGTCTAAGTTGTTCACATAATTTTTATAAGAATTTTAAATTTTTGATAACTTTTAATCTCTTAAAAGATTTGTTTTAATTTTAGAGAAAGGAGGATTAAAATACCCAGACGTAAACGCACACAAACACACCAAACATCTTCTTTGTAGGGGCCAAGTAATATGAACATTTGTCTATATCTCGAGTCAATGAGTCAACACATTTATTAAACATATCTAGCTAATTTCATGCTTCAAGTCTTTCCCCACTCCAATCCATCCTCCATGAATTTGCTTTATTCCTACAGCATAGGTCCGATCATATCATCTGCTGCTCAGCAAACCTCAGTAGTTCCCTATTATCTCAAGTTACAAAATGAAGCATTTTAATCCCTTCAGGATATGGCTCCAACCCAGCATTCCAGACTTCTTATACATCACCTCCCCTAAACCCCTTGTTTTATGTTCCAGCAAAACTAACTTTCTGGTTGCTCTTCACAGGTAGGTAGGAACAAGGTGTATTAAGCACAGGTGTGCTCCTTAAAGTCTTCTTCCCACACAAGACTGTTCCAGTATTGTTCCTATGCTGGAAAAGTTTTCCCCTTTTCAATTTCACTTACTAGAAACCCTAGTTTTCTCCCTAGCTTCTAGTGTCCTTTCCCTGAGAAATCAGCATTTATGTATTTTGCATATACTTTTGTAGATGCTCATATATTCACACACGTTTCCCCTAATAGAATGCATACCTAGAAGAATTTACATATGTATAGATTCCTTGAGGTCAGGGGCTGTTTAATGTTTATCTTTGTACCTCCATTCTAACACAGTGCTGGCCATCCTTTCATGCCTTTAGTGACTTAAGCATTTGTCGGTTAGTTGATTAGTCGATTGTCCAGGGAGTTGATCTTTGACCTAGGTAGAGACCAGAAAACTCAGAACGTAATCACAAAGGTCCTTACAGCCAAAGCTATGGTTTTTCCAGTAGCAATGTTATGGCTGTGAGAGTTGGATTGTAAGGAAAGCTGAGAACCTCAGAATCAATTCTTTTGAATCAGGGTGCTGGAGAAGATTTTTGAGAGTCCCTTGGACAGCAAGGAGATCAGATTAGTTAATACTTAAAGAAATAAATTCAGCCCATTCACTAGAAGTTGAAACTTAAATACTTTGGCTATATCATGAGAAGTCAAGATTCATTGGAAAAGACCCTCATGCTGGGAAAGATTGAAGGCAAGAGGAGAAGGAGACAGCAGAGGATGAGTTGGATAGATAATGTCATGGAAACAATGAATGTGAGCTTGGACAGACTGCAGGAGATAGTGGAGAACAGAAGGGCCTGGCTTGCTGTGGTCCATAGGGTCATGAAGAGTTGGATGTGACTGAATTACTGAACAATAAAAAACTATCACAAGGTGTTACTGAGGTTTAAAATTACTATAAAGATTTGGTCGCTTCTGGTGATCTCTTTCTAGAGTCTCAACCCTTTTTTTCCCAAGAGATTTAAAGGGAGCAACCTCATAAGGCTTAGTAAATTCCATCCTTTCTCATTTTCTTATTAGTGTAGAAGATGCTATCATCCTTTCTATCACCCAGGCTCATCATCTAGTCTTCATCCACAACTCCTCCCTTCCTCTCACCTCCTATACCTACCCAATATGTTGTCAAGTTCTGTTGCTAACCTTCACAACATCTCTAAATGTGCCCTTTCCCATCTTACACTCCTTCTCTTAGTCCAGACCCTCATCCCTTCATACCTGGATCATTGCAATAGCCTGTAGGTTGATCTTCATGCCTCAAGGCTTTCCCCACTCCAGTCTATCTTCCACTCACCTGTCGATTAATTTTCTTAAAGGGCAGGTCTTAGTTTATTACTGCCCTCTCCCCATACCCCACTCCATAAATTCCAGTGGCACCCTTTACAGAATCAAATATAATATCCTTTGTTTGCCATTCAAAGTCCTTCATTACCTTTGCCCCCCCCCAACTCCACCCCACCAAATCTTTTTAGGTCCTACTCCCACATATACTCTGTGATCTAGTGATCCTGGACTCTTTGCTTTTCTCACATATGAAACTCCTAGTTCTGGGCATTTCCCCTGATTGTTCCCCATGATTGAAATTCTTTTCTACCTCATCTTTGTTTCTTCCACTCCTTGACTTCCTCATGACAGCTAAAATCCCACTTTCTACAAAAAGTTTTTCATGATGCCCCTTAGTGCTAGTGCACTATTGATTATCTCCAATTTCTTCTATATAAATCTTATTTGTACATAATTGTTTATATATTTATTCCCTTATTAGTCTATGAGGTCTTTGAAAGCAAGGCATTTGGGGAGAGGCTTTCTTTTTATACCTTGTGCTTAGCATGATGCCTGACACATAGTAGGGGCTTATTAAATGTTTATTGAATGACTGACTAAATAGGTAAGCCATGGGGAGTTGGAGTGATTGATAGCTGGGAACTGCCTTCGAAGAAGACTCCCATCTACCATGGAGCATTGAAGCCATAGAAACATTGTGTCTAGCAGGGTACAGAGATACTCCATATGAACATGGAGAAAGACAAACAGTCACCTTATCAAGAGTCAAGATGAAAGAGGCTGACCCTAAGTACTCAACTGAGCAACCATCCCTCTCTTACCCTTAGCAGAGACACCATGGCCAATGGAGCTTGTGTGTTTTATGGAGATTCTACAAAGAGAGAAAAAACTTCCAGTACCTGTAGTACCAGTTGTTGAGAACTAACTTTGCCACACACATAGCTTACAGGTCTTTACAGGTTGGTTGGTTGCTGCCCTTTGTTCTCAAAGAGAGCAAAAATGATATCACTATTTTATTTATTTATTCATTCATTCATTCATTTATCTATTTATTTATTTGTTTATTTATTCATTCATTCATTAATTTATTTGTTTGTTTGTTTATTTATTTATTTGCAGGGCAATGAGGGTTAAGTGACTTGCCCAGGATCACACAGCTAGTAAGTGTCAAGTGTCTGAGTCCGGATTTGAACTCACATCCTCCTGAATCCAGGGCTGGTGCCTTTTCCACTGCGCCATCTAGCTGCCCCAAAAATATTATCACTATTTTAGAATCAAGTTACAGTGTGTCCAATTATGGCTTATCAGACTGGAATGAGCTCAGAATGCTCTACCACAAATAGTCCACATGAGCTGTTGAAGTGGATTCTCTAAATTTGAGCATCTCTACTATGGTATTCTGAATTTGAACCTACTTCTCCTATGGGTGTTGTGTATATTTGATGATTAATTGACCTGGGAATAATGAGGAAAATATTTTGTACTTATTGTGTTTTTCTATACCATTTTAGTAAATGACTTTGCTAAGAACAAATTGTGTCTGCTGATTGTTAAAGGGAAATACATCAATGGGGGTTTGTGAACTATATTTTTAAGAAAAAAAAACCCCAAAAGATCAACTCCAGAACCTGTGGTAGTCAGGATTTCTCAAGGGAGAACACTTTTTAAGCCTTAAATTACTATATCAATGTGATTTTTAAAAATCAATTATTGACTGATATTGATGGAACAGACTGAAGCATGCTATCTTTCACTCTTTCATTTTTTTCTTTTAATCAAGTTTTCTTGTACAAAATGATAAATATGGTAATGTTTTACATAACCATACATGCATAACCCATATCTGATTGTTTGCCACCTCAGGGTGGTGAGGGAGGGAAAGAGGGATAAAAATTGGAAGCCAAAACTATAAATAAAAAAGTTATTATTAAAAAAATTATAACCTAGGTTCAGAAGGAGCATAAATTAAGATTCCAAGGGCTGATTTTATTATCAAAATATAATTTTTCAAATTATAAGCAACAGAATGAATTATTAGTAGGAAAGTCCTTAGAGCAAAATTTACATAATGATAGCAAAACTATTATTAAACTATATTCTCATTTAGTTATTTGATTTAAAGATAGAGCTATTTACTTCGGATAATTAATTCTAAGATCTGCTTTCTCAAAAAACTAGTCTCAGCAGTAGCTTACTCAAGTACCCATCATTGCAGTTCTGATAGTTGTTCAGTGTTAACTGTGTTCGCTAACACTAACACTTTTTTCTATTTCAGTTAATGTCCTTGGTTAAGCTGAACTAATTTAGAGTCATTTTTAAACAAAATTTAAAATAGACTGAATTATTCCCCCCACCCCAGAAGCAGGAGCTTCTCTTAAAATGATCATTCCTCCACTTCTCTTCCCTTAATTCTTCAGTTTATCAAACAGATCACAGAATGATCTAATAGTAGAATATCATAATGCCTGAGAAAAGACTATGTTTTATGTTTCACTTTTCTTAAATGTAGGATGAATTGGACAATCCACAAAAGGTCGATCTGTTTTGAAAACAAGCCAGCCAGCAAACAAGGAAACAAAAAACCCTGCTAATGTGAGTGCAAATTAGGGAAGTAGTCCAGAGTGAATGTTAAAATTTAGTGATGGATTCAATTTAATTCAATAGACATTGACTAAGCAGACATTCATCCATTTATTAAGATATTGTTGATTGCAGGGGGGGCTAGGTGGTGTAGTGGATAGAGCACAGGCCTTGGATTCAGGAGGACCTGAGTTCAAATCTGGCCTCAGACACAACACTTACTAGCTATGTGACCCTGGGCAAGTCACTTAACCCTCATTGCCCTTCAAAAAACAAAAAAACCAAAAAAGATATTGTTGATTGTCTACTATCTTCATGACACATTATATCAGGTGGACTGATAAGAAAAGAGTAATAAAACAAATTTTGAGAAAATGCCTGCTAAGGTTCAGATTGTAAGAAGAGTTTTACTCAGGGAAGTGAGAAGAGAATAATCAATATAAGGGTGTAATTAATCAGAAAAAGGTTTCATAAGAGAGATATACTTAGGAGATGGGCATTGAAGAAAAACAAGTGGACCTTCACTGGGCTGGAAGTATATTTAATCAGTATAAATAGAAAAAAACCCATCTTCCTTAATCATGATACTTTTTCAGTGTCTCTTCATGGAGGGGAGGTGGCCTAAAGTTTTCCAAAGCTACTTTAACAAAATGTAAGACCACTTTATATTCTAGAACACCCTAACCTGTGATAACCATCTCTCTCCCTATGGCAAGTAAGCCAAATTTTTGCTTATTAAAATGCTTTCTTGTTTCTTTTCATTTTGTGGTAGTAATTAATTGACACGTAAAATTTCTTGATGAAATTATTATAGTCAGCATCAGTTTTGTTATCCATTTCTAATTTTTCATCTTCAATTGTTTAATTAATTCAGGGTAAGTAATTTTAATGAAACTGTCTAGTTTTCTCATCATTATTCTTTTAAATAATAAATAAATAAAAAGTTGTGATCTTAGGTCCAGTGAGATGATAATTAAATTACACAGACAACAGGCAGAGATAGCTTCTTTGACAGTAACAAGTCTTAAAATCTTTTTTATTCTTTATGGTATTATTTGAGTCTTACCATATCCATCATGATCATCATGATCATCATGATCATCATGATCTTCTTCTTCTTCTTCTCCTTCTTCTTCTCCTTCTTCTTCTTCTCCTCCTCCTCCTCCTTCTTCTTCTTCCTCTCTTCTCCCTTCTCCTCTTCTTTCTTCATCTCCTTTTCTCCTCCTCTTCTCATTCTTAAGCATCCTGGTGGTCTTCAGCTCTCAGGGGCTCACTATATTGGTGCTGAACTTATCAAAGACACCAGACTTAGCACAGTGAAGCTCAAAACTTTCAAGCTCAAGTGATCTGCCAGCTTTAGACTCCTCAGTATCAGGGATCATAGACATGTAACATCAGATTGGCTACCAAATCTTTCTTTTTTTTTTTTTTGAGGCAATTGGGGTTAAGTGACTTGCCCAAGGTCACACTGCTAGTAAGTGTCAAGTGTCTGAGGCCGGATTTGAACTCAGGTCCTCCTGAATCCAGGGCCAGTGCTTTATCCGCTGTGCCCTCTTTTTTTTTTTTGAAGAAAATATTCTTAATTTTGAGACATGGGGCTTTAGTGTTATAGACAAGTTTTTTGGTCTCTTTTCTTTTTCCTAAGCTATATTGTTCTTTCTTTCTTTCTTTCTTTCTTTCTTTCTTTCTTTCTTTCTTTCTTTCTTTCTTTCTTTCTTTCTTTCTTTCTTTCTTTCTTTCTTTCTTTCTTTCTTCCTTCTTCTTCTTCTTCTTCTTCTTCTTCTTCTTCTGGTGGGGCAATGTGGGTTAAATGACTTGCCCAAGGTCACACAGCTAGGAAGTGTCAAGTGTCTGAGGTCAGATTTGAACTCCAGTCCTCCTGAATACAAGGCTGGTGCTTTATCCACTGCACCACCTAGCTGCCTCCCTAGGCCATATTTTTCCATATATTTTCCCCCTTACCCACCTTTTCCAACCTTTGATTTTTAACCAAATAGAAGAATGTAGGTTAATTTGATTTGGAGGGTCTTAAGTTCTCAGTAGAATCACAGAGTTTTAATATTATCAACAAATGTCAATTTGATTGTTGGTATTCTAACATGAAGTACTTATCTAGACCAATAAGTGAACATATTCCTAAAGGAGCTATATAATACCGGTATCACTGTAGACTTTTTGCTATAAACAAAGCCAGAAGAAAGAAGCAAGCTGTGACAAATTGGTAAGATGGCTTGTTGGTCCTCTTTTTCCAGTCAAAGAAAGAATAGGGGTAGTGGATTTTATCATACACTCAACAGATACAAGAATTATAAAATATATAATATGAAATCATAAATATTTGGATATCATGTATTTTGATACTAATAAATATTTGTGAAAATAGTGAAAATACAAAAATAATTGTAGTTTACACGCTAACATTGGTTGCTGAAGATGAAAAATGGTAGTGACCCTGAGGATATTGACATTAGAAGTCAGAATTACATCATCTAGACTACCAAAAAAATTCAATGAGGAAGGAGTATGCATGTTTTTCCATGATACACAAGTGTGATTCTTCAGAAACTTTCATTTCCCTCTTCTATGCGTTTTTCAAAAGATCATCTAGATGTTACATTCTACATATTTACTCAAATTGGGATAGAGTTTACACTTTGAAGTCAGTAGGTGAGATTGCTATAACATTGTCAAGGAGATTTACAAGAAAACTAAGTATCTTCCAGCTTACTTGACCTTAAGCAAAGTGGAGGATTATAACTAAATTTACTGATAAATGATAACTATTGGAATTACATCTGATACAAAATTCCTTTGCTTTCTTTTTTGAAGGGTTAGAAGTTTGAAGTGGTTTGGAAAAAGTGACTAATCTGATAATTCCTCAGTATTCTAAAGGATTTCTACCACTTGTTCATTAGCTAAAGTATGTTGATGGTATAAAAACGGATTCTATTAAAATCTTGGTAAGATCTCCCAATCCACAAGAAACAAGGAAGCTGCAAGTGATTGTAAGGATAAAGATGGATCATCAAAAGATAAAACAGGACATGAAGAGACAAAGATGTAAATAAGACAAAAAAAAAGAAGAAGAAATCAAGGTGAAGAAGTAGAATCAAAATACCAAGAAGTCATGTCCTTGGTCTACCTCCCCCTCCCTTAACAGTGCCCCCACCCACCACCAAAGGAGCTTCAATGTATCTTGTGGAATGCAATTGCAGAGTAAGAGAGTGCATAAATGTGAAGAGAAGATGTGGCAGACAGAAAGGAAAGAATGCCCCCTTACCATAGCCATGGACTGAATGGCTGAACAGCAAAGGGATGGCCACTTCTATAATCTCTCAGCATGACAAGAAAGAGAATACAAGATAATGGAAGAAATGAAATAGGATAGAGATTGTTTCTAGAAGGCAGGAAGATACTACCCCAGGACAGCACAGGGATACCTGCTGAAGAACACCTCAATGGAGAAAAGGTGGCTGTGTTTAAAATGGGAGAAGAAGACTTCATGATGGACCTAATCTGAGGGAACAGTGGGTACATCAAAGTACTACCTTTTCTAAAAAGGGGGAGGGATTGAAATAGGCTCAGAGGTAAGATATCCTGACCTTTTAAAGGGACATGATAAAAACAGTTTAGGGGGCAGCTAGGTGGTACAGTGTATAAAGCGCTGACCCTGGATTCAGAAGGACCTGAGTTCAAATCCGGTCTCAGACATTTGACACTTACTAGCTGTGTGACCCTAGGCAAGTCACTTAACTCTCAATGCCCCACAAAAAAAGACAGTTTAGAACCAATCCTAAGAATGTGTTAGGGGCAGGTCAAACCAGCTTGAGCTGATTGTTTAAATTTCAGTGTAATTATTTTTACTCAAAAATAAGCAAATACTACAAACTAGGGCTTGATTTATTGTTTAAATGATTTTCTAGACTTAAGAAAGTGATGGAGAAAATGTTAATGCAGATTAAACCTAAAAATTGTCTGGAGGCCTCCCTCCCCCTTTTTTCTTCTTTCAGAGAGACAGTTATTAATTATTTACCAGCACACCATTGCCTAGTCCACATGATATAAGGGTAATCTGGTATGTGGTGCTGCACCTGTTGAAGATTGCTTCTCTCAGGAACTGATGCTTTTAAGAGTGGGGCACAGCAGGAAAAAGAGGAGGGAGGGGCAAGCTCTATAAAACTAATAACAGAGAAATTAATTAAAAGAGAGAGTTCAAGGCCCATGCTTCCAAAGGCCTTGTCCCTATAAGGAATGGAGAGAAGTTAAAGAAGGATTGAACAAGGGTATTAGCCCATAAATTGGAGAATTACATTTCAGAAGGACTAGAAGGAAACAGAATTAATGAAGAGAACAGAACAAAGCAAAGAAAAAGTTTCTTAGAAAAAGGCACAATAAAATAAAACTTATGAATACCTATTTGGAGCCATGAGAGATTTAAAAATAACTGAGTAGGGGCAGCTAGGTGGTGCAGTGGATAGAGCACTGGCCTTGGATTCAGGAGGACCTGAGTTCAAATCCGGCTGCAGACACTTAACAATTACTAGCTGTGTGACCCTGGGCAAGTCACTTAACCCCAATTGCCTCACCAAAAAAAAAAAAAAAGAG
Source organism: Dromiciops gliroides (assembly GCF_019393635.1). Classification (NCBI taxonomy): domain Eukaryota; kingdom Metazoa; phylum Chordata; class Mammalia; order Microbiotheria; family Microbiotheriidae; genus Dromiciops; species Dromiciops gliroides. Next base: position 239,193,851 of record NC_057865.1, on the reverse strand, counting down.
ATAATAGAATCTTAAGAGATGGGCAATTTAACTGTCTTTCTGGACAGAGCCTGAGTTACAGGAAGATGACTAAGTAACCCCTGGACAGAGAAGCTTTCAGTTATCTAAACAAAGAGATCTGTCTCAACCCAAGTTTAAGTAGAACACAATGAGCTTCCCCACCCTAGATTAAATTCCTTGCATGGTTGGATGGGGTCTGACCAAGATGAGGAGAGTTAATGCCATCTCATTCAGTAATGTCCTCCAGGAAAAAGGGACTTTTAAAAATGAGTAATTTAGAAAAAGGGGAGAGCCTCTGAATCTCCCCAAGATATTGGTTATTAATAATCATTTCTCACATTCCCCCATTTGATTCTTGAGAGGGGCGGCCACCTTAATGAATCATCAACTGATATTACAAATGCTTCATAGTTCATCCAGGGTTTCTAACTCTGGGACTTAAGAGGGGAGACAATGTGAGGGGAAAAGGGGGAAAAGAGGAAAAGGGAAAGAAGGATGGTGCTTTGACAAAACCAGAGAGGACCATCCCCTTTGATAACATTTTGACCAAATCAAAGAGGATAATTCCCCTTGATAAGTAGACCTTTCAGATAAAAGGTGCAAAAAAGTAAAGAGCAAAATAAAATTCATAGATGTCTCTCCTTCTGTTCCTCTGGAGACATCTGATGCCATCTTGTGATTCAGGTGTGGTTTCAGAACAGTTCTTTCTCTGGCTCAAGTCACTTGTAGAAATTCTCTTCTCTGCTAGAAATTTCCTACAAAATTGGTATTAACGTGATTTTAAATTTAGTATGTCAGTAACCAGGTCAGATAATGAAAGCTCAAATCTTATGTCTCTATTATTAGAAAATCAAATTTGGAAACTTTTAGACCAGGAAATTTGGGATTTTAGGTTGGCCAATTGTCATATTAGTATACCTAAGGAACTCAGATATAAACAGAAAATTAGAACCCCAATTTTTATACTTGGTATTATTCATCCCCCCATTAGATAAATGAAATTCTGCTAAGGAATTAATCATGGAACACTCTTTATAAGAAGATGAACTCTAATACAAAAATGAATTCATTTAAAAGTTGCCAGAGTAACTTTAGTTGTAACAAAAGGTTTTGGAATGGGATATATAAATGCATTGACTAATCAGTTTAAAACAATGCATATCAAGTAAGTTATTTATAATAAAAACATTTTCAACTTCTAGTCATGTTCAGATGAATAACCCCTAACAAAATGAGATGTCTCTTTAAGACACTTACAAGCTAGACCACAAACTAATTTTTTTAGGATAACTAATCATGCCACCTTTCCTAAACACAGAAGTGAGACAGTTATGATATTCACTAAATAACAGAATTATATCCTGGTTTCACAATCTTTGCATCATCTGCCTAATTATCCCTGTACCATTGTGAGAAATTAAAGGGCCTTCACTTACACATGAATATAAAACTAGTAACAGATGTCAAAGCTAAATACTTAGTTGTTTGGAATATTGAAAGGACTAAAATTCTAGACCAAATAGCTTAAATCTTATACCTGTATCTTCCTATAGTTACTCAGATGTGCTCCCATATTAGCCTGTAAGATAAAGATTTAATATTGTGTTCATATTGATCATCTAACAGGATTATAGAAATTTGCCATAAAAGAGAGAAAGCATTCCCTTATCTTGATGTTAATTCCAGGCAAAAGTTACACATTGATTTTGTAATTGCATCAAGCCTGGCTTGAAATCAGCAAAGTGGGATGTTTTTCTTTCAAGAAATTTCATATTGGGGAAATCGAGTTAGGAGAATCCTACCTCAGCACATGCCAATAGTTGTTTTCTCAGCCTTTCCCATGAGAAATCCACTTGCAGTTTATGCATGTAAAACCCCATAGGGTTGCTGGTATCACGGATCATTGTCTCAGTAGCATTCCTTGATGATCATGCCTGGAGTCAGACTCAGAATAATATCAGTTACAGTCCCTTAAGGCCTTGAATAGGAAGTTCCAATAATCAGAGCTTCAGGTAGATTCAGCTCTCAAGGATCACATCCTAGATAATAAGTATTGACTATAATCTCACATTGGTAACAGAGATTCATCACAGAAAAAAATCACATCTTATCTTGATATAACTACTACTCATGGTAAGCATATTTTTTTTATTTCTAAATTCAGCATTATGCAAATGATTTTGTTTTAAGATGCTTAAAAACAAATAAAAAAGACTCGCAATGTGATGTGTAAACATATTAATCCCAAATTGTATGCAGAGAATAAATCATATGTAAAATTGTCTTTAGTGAAACAGATTTAGTCATTAAGGATGTTCAAATGAACATAAACATAGACTACTGCCCTCAGAATCCCTTTAAACAATGGGAACATCTTCATGGTTACTCAAGTGGTTTGCATGTATTTCACCACATGTTCTAGTTCCAGATTAAATAAAAAACATAAGTAAAAGCAGATTTCCCCTTAGGATAAGACAAGATAGCCCATAAGTTACTACTTTTCACTAACATAAATGACTGTACTGAAATCCTATCCCTTAAAACATAAACAAAAGAGGTTCCTGACTTTAACCTTGCCACTTAATAGATTTATGTCTTTGTTTCACAAGCTTGTTTACCTTCATCTAGTTATGCTCATATCATTCTGAAAGAATGAGATACTTCAGGAATTGAATCTTAACACATATGACAAGTTTAAACACTAATTTAACTCTTGCATAGGACATGGAATAAAAACGAATTCAGATCCAAACCTTTCCCTCTTACAGCTTATTACAGTAAATTAGAAGCTTGAGTATTAATCTAATATGTAATAGATTCAATATCACAATGGCAAACTTCCACTTCGTCTACCCTGATAATAGAAATTTGCTATGAGAGCTATAAAGCAGGGGCATGGTTATAACAGCATCAAAATGTAGGCCTCAAAGCCTACATCACTATAAGTAGCCTAGCATATGGAACTAGGTGGACAGATTTCTTGAATGGTAATGTCCACCTTTTCCAAGGTAACCTCCCTACCTTATTCCCAGGGACAGATATGGACAGATATTCACTAGCCTTGGATCTCAGATGTAGCTTCCATTGAGTTGGTGGCTGCTGATGTCTTTTTCTTAAGAGCCCATTTAGGATAGGTCCAAGGATACAACAAACCTAATAATGAAACTCAAAAAATATTTAGCATTGTATGGGGCTAAAATTCTAACTAGTCTGTCTAAAATATCTAATGAGTGGTCGCCAATAAATTATAAGCTTTAGCAAGAGTTAGACTTTTAAGCATTTATTAAGGAGAATAAGAATTTGGTGGAGAGAAAAAGGCCCAGATTCATCTATCTATCAAAGGGAGAGTACATTTTAGCTCTACTCTCCACAAGAGTCCTCACAAAAGAGCGCGAACCACACCTTCCTAAATCTCAGGAGCCTCCTGTGAAAACTCAAAATGTCCTGTCCCCCCCCACACAGCTCCAAGTTAATTGGCTGATAGCTTTGATCATCAGTATCCACAAGGAAGCGTTACTTCCTGATGCCAAGGACCTGACCATATGGCTTGCCCTCAGACGCCTTCTCTTCATGGCAGAGCTTTCCTACAGCAGCTCTCCAGCAGGTGGCGTCATTCCAATTGTTACAGCATCCTGAAGTCTCAGAAGTCAGAATAGGTTTGGACATAATTGTTATCAATATCAAATTATTATTGCAATAAATTGCCTTACAAATAAAATTTAGTAGGCCTTCTAAAAAGCAGAAAACATTTTTATAAAATATTTTTTTTACTTAAACATGCCTTCTTTTCTTTCTCTTTCTTAAAAACAGTTTAAATTTATCCTGATGTTACAAGGAATAATCACTAAACTTTCTTGAAGTAAATTAGTTGGAAACTTCTAAAATGGCAGATATCTCTTTTTTTAACCTTAAAGCAAAAATTAATCTTTAAAATTGTATTTTATCAAAACTAAGTTGGTGCAAAATATCTTTAAGTAACATAAATAGCAAGGTACTATAATAAAATAAATTCCTAATTACCACAAAATTCCTACTTACCATTCCTGTATCATCAAAAAGTGATTGCAGGGGGCAGCTAGGTGGTGCAGTGAACAGAGGACCACCCCTGGATTCAGGAGGACCTGAGTTCAAATTCAACCTCAGACCTTTGACACTTACTAGCTGTATGACTTTGGGCAAGTCACTTAATCCCAATTGCCTCACCCCCCCAAAAAAAAGAAAACAGAAAAAGTGATTGCAATGGGAAGGAGATTTCAGTTTTTCTAAGCCTAATTAAATTAGCATTATCACAATGACAAAGTTTACTAGGACTTTAAAAATTTACTCAATATCATTTTCTTCCTTTTCTTTTTAAATGAATCTCTGGAAATCAGGACAAATTATTGCATTCTGGAATCCCACACAGATAGTGAATATGTGATAGTTCACTTAAACCCCTAGAAAAACCAGACCTCTGAATTAACATATATACAAATTTCCCTCTCTACAGGTATTCTGAATTCGCCATTTAAAGCAAATTCATCTTTAAGAGTGGTGTTTGTTGGGGCGGCTAGGTGGTGCAGTGGATAGAGCACCGGCCCTGGAGTCAGGAGTATCTGAGTTCAAATCCGGTCTCAGACACTTAACACTTACTAGCTGTGTGACCCTGGGCAAGTCACTTAACCCCAATTGCCTCACTAAAAAAAAAAAAAAAAAGAGTGGTGTTTGTTAAGACTAAAACCTTGGGGGCAGCTAGGTGGTACAGTGGATAAAGCATTGACCCTGGATTCAGGAGGACTTGAGTTCAAATGCAGCCTCAGACACTTGATACTTACTAGCTATGTGACCCTGGGCAACTCACTTAACCCTCATTGCCCCTCAGAACAAAGACAAAGAACCAAAAAAGACTAAAACCTCTACAAGTGATAGACAAATAATCTTAGATGAAACTCAGTCTACATTTTAAGTAGGCTTGAAAATTTCACTCCCATTTTGTGTAAGGATTTCCATTTACTCCGTAGGAATTCCACAACACAGAAAACTCTTGTACAGGATTGATAAGAATTTGACTAGATGGTTCTAAGAATCCTTGTAGGTTTGCAAAGTAGAGTTTACAAGATATTTTCTTTGTATGATTATCAATTTTCACTTTTAAAATACTTATGTAAACACTTGATTAAAACAATAACTCCATATAACTTAGTTAACAATTTTCACAAGTGATAGCCAAATAATTCTAGGTGAACTTCCTTTTAAATACAGGCAAAACCTGGAAGTTTAAATTTTAGTAATTACAATACTTTGGAATACTTATAGTAATTCAGTACTTAATTATAGTACTTCAAAATATTACAGCATATGGTCAGCAGGGCTGATAGAATGACCTAATGGCTTCCTAACCTATTCATCCTTTTTTTAATAGTACAAATTCTTTTGTTTTGTTTTGTTTTGTTTTGTTTTGTTTTGTTTTGTTTTGTGGGGCAATGGGGGTTAAGTGACTTGCCCAGGGTCACACAGCTAGTAAGTGTCAAGTGTCTGAGGCCGGATTTGAACTCAGGTACTCATGAATCCAGGGCTTTATCCACTTCACCACCTAGCCGCCCCCAATAGTACAAATTCTTAATCTAACAACTAGATTATAAGAGAAATTGCTGTTCTAGGAACATAGCTGATATAATAGTTTACCAAATTATACAATATAAGAAAATTTAGAGATATAATAATACCATAAACATATCATGTATTTCAAACTTGAAACAAATCCAATTAATTACCAATCAGGTAACCTTAATTTAGTTTAATGTACTTCCAAATTACCTTACACAGAAAATCATTCATCTCATTAACACTGGCTTTGTAGACTGATCACATCTAAAACCCACATAAAGTTATCAAGTATGAAGCAATTACATCTAATTAAAGAGATAATAAAGAACAGTTAGCATTCATATACCATTTGTCCTATGCTAAGCACTGTGCCAAGCACTTTACAATCATACGGTCCTCACAACAACCCTAGGGATTGGGTTCTATTACTACCCCTTCCATGACAGTAAATTGAGGTAAATAGAACTTTCTTGGGGTCATACAACTAATAAATTTCTTAATGCTAAATAACAAATGTCTTTTCATGTTAGGTTGGAATTTACCATAATAATTCTGATAGGAGAGCACACACTCACACCCTCTTCTTATTTCCTTCAGGACCAGATTTGGGCTTCAATTAAATCAAATCAGGATTTATAATCACTTAATGGTAACATTTTAATTTCTAAGGCCCAGTTCTTAGCACTTTGAAAGAAAAGGACTATTATTTATAAATTCATGTATTTCTTTTTTTTTAAAAAGACACATGGTGACCATTCCTATCTTCAATTCCCAGCTCCATACAAACTTTTCCTGTACTTCCTTAAACAATCTAGGATCCCCTACCTCTACCTTTGAGACTTATCAGATAAAGAGTTACAGAGATAAAGAGCATTCCAGCTCCCATTTCCATCCTCCTGGGAATTTCAAGCTACATATATAGTAAGAAATACACATAATGTTCTAAAAACACTTTGAAATCATAGCTGTTATCATTAGGTTAGCTTAAAATATTCTGGGCAAAAATACCCTAAGACCCTAAATTGACCTTCTGCTTTTTTGTCTCAGGTAAACAGACCTAAGGAATTTGACTTAATGCTGGCAAAGTGTGGCCAGTTCCCCTGGGCAGAAACCCAAGGGGCTTTTAGAGGGTTATTTACATTGTTAAATTAAAATAACATTTAGATAATTAAACACAATAAGATTTATTTTATTTTTTTGGTTAGACAACTGGGGTTAAGTGACTTTCCCAGGATCACACAGCTAGTAATTGTTAAGTGTCTGAGGCTGGATTTGAACTCAGGTCCTCCTGAATCCAGGGCCGGTGTTCTATCCACTGCACCACCTAGCTGCCCCAAGATTTTATATAATAAGAACAAATCCCAATAACCAATAATCTTTACCATATTGGATACTTATATAGTGTTAAATTTAATAAGGTCTTTCTACAGATTTATCCTGAAAAGTGTGTGTTTGTAATTAACTAGATGATTATTTAACCTTACTCTTAGCTTATAGCTGGTTACAGACTGATTTCTAAAAAATTTTTTCCTTTGCAATTTATAGTTCTTAATTGAAGCCAAATCACTTCACTTTAACCACCCAACACTGAGGCTAGATCCTGAAGTCTTAAAATATTGATAACTCTAACTCAGTTGCTCATCTGCTACTGATTATTAATAACTCAAAAGAATTAAAGAATTCATGTTTCTGACAATAGTTCTTACACAAAGCACATAGATGGGGGTAATGTCTTAAAACTGTACAGCTAACACATTTCCTGATATAGCATAATAATAATAAAGAACAATAAAGAATTTCACTTAAAATGAGGCTGGAATAAACTCAACTGTACCTGGATCTATTTTCTAAATGTTATCACACAGAACCTCAATTTATCATTTCAATTATTTGCCATCATATTTTACACAAGGATTATTTATTCTAAGCATTTCATATTAAGGGGTTTACTGTTTCCAGCTAATCTACTGGTTCTAAACTGAACAGCAGATGGATTGATTTATTACAGGCTGGCCCTACTTGAAACCATAGTCATGCTCAAGTTGCTCATCCTATTCTTGGTACCACAAGAAAGGAAGAAAAAATCAGAAATGCCAGTATTCTATCTTCTGGAAATTCTTTAGTGTAGATGACATTGACAAATAAAGTAGTCAAACAATGAGTGTACAAGAAAGAAATGGAGTGAAATCATGAAGATTTCAAGATTTTCATCATGCATCTGTACTATATCATAACAAAATTGCAAATAAATGTCAATTGTATACATACATACACATATACATATGCATATACATATAAATATACATGTATAAATATATCTCTCATCTCTCTCTCTCTCTCTCTCTCTCTCTCTCTCTCTCTCTCTCTCTCTCTCTCTCTCTCTCTCTCTCTCTCCCTCTCCTGAGCTTCATGTAGCTTTTTGGCAACAATACCCTTAGTTTTGAATCACACAATAATGCATAGCTGACTGGTGATGGCCAATCATTAAAAACAAAATCTTTCATCCCAGAATCTAGATTACATGAGCTACTATAAATATGAAGAAAGAAAAGTTGAAAATCCTGAGTTTATTAAAAATTTTCACTCAATGCATGTACAAGAAATAAAACCTAATAATGAAAAAAAAAATACCAGTGTCTCAAGTGATTTTGAAAAGGAGATGAATATACTTAGGTGGAATTTTGAAAAGCTCTTTTTGAGTTTGACAGCATGACCTAAGTAGCAGACTAATTATGCATAAAAAATAATCCAAAAAAAGGTAGTGTCTGCTGTAACTATCATGAACAAAAACATTTCTGAACCTTATTTGACAAGTAACTTAAACATTTCAGGATCTGCATACAGCAGGATGTGTGGTGGCTGTTATGGTAAAAAGCATGGAAGGAAAAGTAGAATTATCAAAGATTATTCCAGACAGATGTCAAACGTTATTATGGTAAAAATGATGTTTGCCCTTCATTTTTGAAGAGGACCAATGACATCATGGGGTGATATCTTGACTAGTGGGTGAATTGTATCTAAGTGAGGCAGAGATGCACAAAGTTGTCAGCCTCACTCTCTCTTCCAGAGTCATTGAAGTCCAGCAGCAAGACAAAAGTCGGGACAACTAGCAATGGCCTGGGATGTAGTGGGTAACCTTGGCATCTTTGATACCTGACCAAGCTCTAAGAGCTCCACAGTGGCTCCTTCAGCTTTCTTCATGGCCATTGGAACAAATTGTTTACATCTATCACTAGGGAAGTCTTTCCATGCTTGGGGTAGATAAATTTGAGACCCCTTGGTTACCCTCAGCTTGGTTTAGCCCATCTGTTGAGATGTTTTACTTCAGTTTGGCTGCTGTGCATGCTGCAGCTCAACCCAGATGAGTTGGGTAACAAGAGGACATTAAAGGTGGTTCAGAAGCCCTGAAAAGGGCCTGACAAGCCCTATACCAGAGGTGCTAGTGCTCCTTGAATGCCCATATACTCCGTAGCAAAAATGAAAGATATATTGAAGATCTTTAGAAAGGTATTTAAGGATTACAAATAGGTTCTGGGGAGAGCAAATATTGAATCCTTTGAAGCAAGTACATATACTTGAATCAGCATCATTTGAAGTTATAATCATGTATAATATTGTCATTTGTTGTAGCCCAGTGGATTATGCAGTCTGATTTTGAATAATTTTTACCTCTTCAGGGAATTCATCATTTCCACTAATCCGGATCTAGGTATATATCAGTATCTAGCTGATACATGCAGTAGAAAACTTACCTCATTATCTGATTGAAGGCAAGAACAACATCAAAATATGTGACAAGGAATTCAGAAAACAAAGATATGCCAGAAATTCAGAATTCCCTTAATCAGTAAATAGAATCATAAGCCAAAAGTTTAAGGTGATACAAAGAGTTGAAGTGTGAAAAAAATAAACAATTTGATAGGAAAGCAAAAGAAATGAGTTGAGAAAGAACCTCTGAAGAAGGAAGGGGAAATTTTATGGCTTTCTATATAGTCAAAAGAAATTTGGGGCAGCTAGGTAGCACAGTGGATAGAGCACTGGCCCTGGATTCAGGAGGTCCTGAGTTCAAATCCGGCCTCAGACACTTGACACTTACTAGCTGTGTGACCCTGGGCAAGTCATTTAACACCGATTGCCCCACCAAAAAAAAAAAAAAAAGAAATTCAACGCAACAAAAATGCATGTTGGGGAGTTAGGTGGTGCAATAGATAAAGCAACATGCAAGAAAGCAATATATTGTTTGAAGAGTAAAAAGAGTACCCTTTAAAAAGTGGTGTAAAGAATAATTTATCAATTTGGTAATTAATAAGCACACAGACTGAAAGCACCTTCCCATTTGTGCTGCCTTTGTTGATTATCTCAAACTCTTTGCCTCAGTTCTACACTTATGGGTTATTCATAAACTACAAATATGTAAAGTAGATCCAAACATAATGAAGGGGGAAGAAAATAATCATTTCCTTTGTACTATGTACCAGGCACTGTGCTAAGTATTTTACAAATGTTATCTTATTTCATCTACACAAGAAACCTTTGAGGTAGACATTTTATAGCTGAGGAAACTGAGGCAAACATGGGGTTAGGTAGCTTGCCCAGAGTCACAAGCTATTAAGTGTTTGAGGCTGGATTTGAACTCAAGTCTATGACCTAACACTCTATCCTCTATGCCATCAGCTGTCTCTTCACTGAGTAACTATAAAGCCTAAAAACAAGTACATAGAGTTATATTTGTCAAATGTAATAGAAGTCATTTATTTCCAGATGGAGCTTATAAAATGAATATGACCCAAGAATGGAATTAAAAGGCCCTCCCTGGGTAACATCTACAGGAACTCAAACGTTGACAAAAAAGTGTTGAACAAATGTCTGAGTCATGTGGTTTTGGCTATGGCATAGGAGGGATTTATGATGCTAACAACTGTCATTGACACTAGAAATTACAGAAGGATCATCCTTAAGGAGCCTGGAATTAGTGATCCATGTAAATTACTCATGGAAATAGTAGAAGCTCTGCAACATATCATTGTAGGCTTAAAAAATTTAGCACCTACTGAATGCCCAGGAAGACATTATCTGGTGGTTAGAAACAGAAGGTCACTATTTTTCATGGACTGACAGATAACAAATACCCATTCTATAAATACATACCTGAAAATATCCTGGAGAACTCAACATCCTGTGTTCAAACTGTACCACTATTATGTTATAAACTTTCACCCATAATATACCAATCCTAAATTCAATCCATAAACATTTAGAATGATGTTGATAGTCACCAAGTCAAACACTCATAATTCTGAACTTCATGAAATCAAAAGCTTTAAAACTATAGAGATCTAGGAGAAAAGATTGAAAAAGTTAAAAAGAAACAAACATTGGGAATAATTCCAAGACATAGATTTAATCTCTGCTGTCATATCTACAACTGAAGTTGTTTCAAAGTTTTTCTAGTGAATCTATAGAAGATACATTGATATTCAAGTCTTATTTTTCAATGACAAAATCCAGTCATATTGCAAAGTTCTTTACATGTGTTATTTCATTTAAACTTTACATAATCTTGTGAGATACATATTATAATTATTATCTCCATTTCACAAATGAGGAAGTGAAGACTTGGAGAATTTTAATAATTGTACCATGGACACACAGCTAGTGGGTATCAGAGGTGGGATTTCAACCTTATTCTCCTTGACTCTGAATCTAGCACTCTAGTCACTTCATCATTATTTCCAAATTAATTTTGCCTAATGTAGTAAGATTGGATCATATAGTCTTTAATATCTCTTCCGTTTCTAAAACTTATGTTTCTCTAATGTTGATATAAGTGTGTGTCTGGCTTAGGTTTCAAAAAGATCAAAACTACTTGGAAAAGGGCTTACTATTGACAAAAAATAATGCTGAGAAAATTAGACTGCAGTATGGAAGAAATTAGATTTGAGTCAATACCTGACATTATACAGAGGTAAGCTCTAAATGAATATGTGATCTAGTTATAAAAGATCATCTCAGGGGCAACTTGGTGGTTCACTGGATAGAGCACTGGCCTTGTAGTCAGGAGCACCTGAGTTCAAATCCAGTCTCAGGCATTTGACACTTACTAGCTGTGTGACCCTAGGCAAGTCACTTAACCCTGATTGCCTTGCCAAAAGGAAAAAAAAACAACCATCTAATAATTAGAGAAACATGGAAAAATTGCCTATCAGATTTATGGATAGGAGAAAAATTTGTGAGATAAAGAGGATGACAGAAGATAAAGTAGGTAATTTAAATTACATAAAATTAAAAGTCTTGACACAAATCCAATAAAACTGAGATAAAAAGGAAAGGAATTGTAAAAATATTTGCAGCAAGTTTCCCTGATAAAATTTTCATTTCTAAGATATATGAAGACCTGATTAAAATTAGTAAGAATAAAAGTCATTCCCCAATTGATAACTGTTCTAGGATATGAATAGGTAATTATCAAAAGGAGAGACCTAAAGTATCTATAGTCATATGGAAAGCTATTCCAAATCACTACTAATTAACAAAATGAAAATTAAAGTAATTCTGAGATTCTATCTCACACCTATCAGGTTAACAAAAAGATGACTAAGAGGAAAATAATGAATGTTGGAGGGCTATAGGCAAATAGGAATATTAATGCCCTAGTGGTGGATCTGTGAATGGATACAGTCATTATGGAATTATACACAGAAAGTTAACAGCATCCCTTTGACCCAGTTATACCACTGTTATGCCTATACACCCCCCCCCATAGGAAAAGTTCTTATATGTACAAAAATATTTAAAGCAATTCTTTTTGTGGTGCCATAAAATGAAACAAAACAATAACTGGAGACTAAATCAAAGCCCATTATTTGAAAAATAGCTGAAAAGGTTTTGGTATATGACTATGGTGGGATGCTTTTGGGTTTTTTAAATGAGGAAATAGATGATTTCAAATGGCATAGAAAAATATAAGAATTGATGCAGAGAGCAGTAAGCAGAACCAAGCATACCAAGCAGAACCAAGAGCACAATTTTTACTATAGTGTTAATATTATAAAAGTAAACAATTTTGAGGATTTTTATAAAAAGATGAAGAATGAAATGAGAAGAACCAAGAGAAAAATTTATACAATGACAACACTATAAAAAAAACAACTTTGAAAACTCTAAGGACTATAATCAATACAATGAACATTCATGATTCCAGAGGATTGATGGGGAAATGTATTATCCATCTCTAAACAGGTGACAGATTTAGGGTATAGAATGATATATAAAATATGTATATATACACATGTATGTATATATAACATTTAATATGTGTATGTATGCATATGTATATATGTAAGTAGTTAGCCAGTGAGGGAGTTTGTTTTGCTTGAAGATGGGTATTTGTTCCAGGGATTTATTTTTTTATTTTATTTTTATTTTTTTTAATGGGACAGGAGGCAGGAGGAAGAGAAATTAGTAATTAAAAACAATTAAAAATAGACGAGTACTATAGATGTGGAATGTTGCATGCATTTTCAGAAAAGGTCACTATATTGTTCATTTTCCTTAATTGTTTTACTTATAATAAGAGACTTTTCCCAGAGTGAGAGTAACTTTTAGATACTTGTAATGTAAAAATAAAACACATTAATAAAACAAAAAGGGAAGTTTGGAGGGGGTAGAGACACTGAGAGAAAGAGGAGAAACCCTTTCAAATACAAATGAACATTACCCATCTTATAAAGGATGTGAAGTTTGAAGAATTTAATTGTATATGAAGACAAAGCCAGGCAATAAACTTGACCTCTAGCACAGATTGTCTCCATACTTTTGTCCCCAGCCATTGATCTGCTGAAAACCCAAGAGAGATCTGGAAAATGTAACTGGGTGAGCACTAAAAATAAAGGTAAAGGTCCTCATTGAGGAAAGTTACATCTGAACTCAGATGTATTGTTGGACAGGGAAGAAGAGACCTCTTTCATTGTTATTACAGGATTACAAGCATATAGTAAAACTGTCTTTTACTGAAAAAGGCTAGCTTGGGCAATATCTTATCTAACACTTCTATTTTAAGTTCAGAAACTACCTTACAGTAACTAAAACCAAAGTAAAAGTACTGTATAGTTCAGGAAACAGTTCCTCAGAAATGCTAGCCCACAGATTTACATTTGTAAATTCATTTCATTGTTATATAGAAAAAGAGAACCAAAGTATACTTGTAGTGTTTCTAGTATGAGTGATGAAATAAAAAATGAGAAAAGATAAAAAAAAAGACTTGAAAAAGCATTTGTGATACATCTACTCATCATAGATGTTTGCAGTGGATGAATATCCACAGCAAACTAGTCAGAAGCCCTGGGTGAAAATGGCACCTGATAGGCAGGCAAGAAGGGCTCTTCATCAATGCAGTGTCCAAGCTGATGACATCAAAGATCCATTGGAATGTCTTGTCATATGATTATCTTGTTATGTGAATATCTTGTTACATCTTTTGGGGGCTCAGTTTCAATGGAACATCCATTCTCTCTTCTCTTATATCTAATCCCAATCCAATTAACACTTATAAGCACCTGTGTCATGCCAGGTACAGGCTAAGTGCTAGGGATCTAATTAGTAAAAAGACAGCCCCTCCCTTCAAGGAGCTTGTAATTTAAAGTGGGAGACAACACACAAAAGGAGGCAGGAGAGTAGTGGTGGTGGGGACCAGGTGATATCTCGTTACATGGTATTGAAATCAGGAAGAGCAACA